>NC_140029.1:93292685-93365121 GCF_963513975.1 Fringilla coelebs | reverse complement strand
TCTTGCTGCAGCAACTGAAGAAGAGCAGTTTTAACACTGACATAATAGTCAGGCATGTGTTTGTTTGGTGGTTATCCACAGCCAGCATTAGGGTGCTGGGGAATGTGTTCTTGGCAGTTTTGCACATGCACAGGTTTCGTTCCTAATGGGCTGTACTCCATGAACGCATATGTTCCAGGCTATGCCTGGGTGTGATCCGCTCCTGCTGGCCCAACAGGGGGGCCAGAGCCATGTGCATGTGCCTGTGAGCATGCACGCTGCATGTGTGCACGTGTGTGCATGTGTGTGCACGTGTGTGCATGTGTGTGCATGTGTGTGCATATGTGTGCATGTGTGCTGGGCTCTGAGGTTCTGGTTCTGGCTGTGTACAGAAGTGTGCTGTGAGCACCTTGATTCTGGAGGGTTTGCCAAGGCTTGCTGTCATTCTTTTCCCAGCTGACCCCGGTGATAACCCCCAAGACACACCTTCCACTCCTGCCCCACACTAAAGGATTCACCCTTTCTTCTCTCAGAGAGCTGCCATTTTATGCAACAGCGTCTCCTGTACAGACAAAGATTGCCCGTGCGCTGCACAGACCAAGTCCAGCTGCCCTCAAACAACAACCACCCTGACTGAACATCAGTTTAGTCCCCCCTCAAGCCCAATTCCAGAAACATTTTCCTGGGCATGTCCATGGACAGCAGCCCCTGCTCTTCACGTCCTCAGGCACTTGGGTACAGCCTGGAGGAGACAGCACTGACCAAGGGACCACAAGGTGAATAATCAACCGAAGAGTCTGCCCTGAGTCATGCTGAACAAACATGCTGAACAGTTAGCAAGAAACTGCTTGCTAGATATCTCTGCTTCATGGAAGGACTCGACATCCCCCAGATTCCCACATGGACCATCTCCCTGCCACACCTTAAGGAGAGCCACAGGATCCCTTTGTCATGACTAGAAAGACAAAGCTCCTGCCAAGGGAAGCAGCCAGGAAACCTTGCTCAGATTATCAGCTCTGGCAGAACAGTGGTAGAAGCAGCCCAAGTTTTGATATGGTGGTATGAGATATAGCCTTGAGGTAGGAAAAATATTCAAACGACAACATAAAACACAAAAAAGTAGATTCTGATGTGCAACTCTTGCCTTTTTCTTTCTTTTTTTGTACCCCCTCCACTATTCCAAATCAGGTTATGACTCTTACATATCATGGCAGTTGTTAAACTGAACTGGGATCAGAGGAAATACCTCCCACTCTGGGTCATCCAGTAAAGCCTACCAAATGCATCTTTCTATATCCCAGCACAGAGCAAAGGTCAGCATTCAGTACAGGAAATAGGTGTGCTCTCCTATGCAGAAAAACAGGCTCTTGTAACATACTCTGTTTAGCTTACATAGCAAGGCTGAGAGGGAAGGGAGGCTGAGAGGGAAAGGAGGCTTCTGTGAGAACACAGCAGGACCTGCTCCCATCTTGGACTGAGCCTGCTTTAGCTGGCTCCAGAATGCCATTCCAAACCTGTCACAGTCCAAAGCTGAGTCGAGCAGTGACGTAGGTAGTGCCTCTTTGATAACATAATTAAGAAAGAGTGAAGAGTAACTGTTCAGCATCTGCAGGGGAGGAGATAATGTAAGAAACAAAGCCCTGAACACACCAAGGTCAGTGAAGAGGAGGGGAGAAGGTGCTCCAAATGCAGGAGTGGATTCCTCTGCAGCCTCAGGACGACTCACAATGCAGGAGGTAGATGTGCCTTGGAGGAAGCTGCAGCCCTTGAAAAGACCCTGCTGGAGCAGGCTCCTAGCAGGAGCTGTGGCCACAGAGTGGAGCCTACATGGGAGCAAGCTTTCCATCAGAAGCTACAACCCATGGGGCAATCTGTTCCTAAAAATTGTGCCCCATGTGAAGAATCCACATTCAAGCAGCTCCTGAAGAACTGTCTCCTGTGGGCGGGACTGCACGCTGCAGCATGGGAAGAGCACAGGGAGGAATGAGCCCCAAAGTGTTATGGACAGACTGCAACACATATTCCCTGTTCCCCTGTGTAGCACGTGGGGGAGGAAGAAGAGCTGGCAGTGAAGCTGAGCCTGGGAAGAAGGGAGGGGTGGGGAAGATGTTTTTAGTTTCATTCTAATTTATCACTATCCTACTCTGTTATTAATTGGCAACAAATTAAATTAATTTTCTCAAGTTTAGTCTGTTGTGCCAGTGACAGTAGTTGTCAAATTATCTTCCCTTGTCCTGTTGAGGAGGAGTGATAGGGCACCTTCGTGGGCAGGCAGCAGCCAGCCAAGGTCAGCCCATCCCCACCCCCAAATAAATAATGCCAAGGGAAAAAAAAAAAGAGAAAAGTGTGCTTAAGCAACTGGTAATACTGCTGCAGGTGAGGCACACACAAGCCTTCTAGCTGTGTGTAGCTGCTCTGGCCAGTCTTGAGGGCATGGTTATAGAAAGGACAAGGAACTAATTTTCAGGAAGATGAACATACTTGTTTCTAGGGACTTCAGACAGAGGAGGAGGTAGACTGCGCTTCTGAAAAATCAAACCCTCACTCCTAGGGCAAATGAATAAATAATAGTTCATGCTGTAATCAACAATAGTTCACTTAATAATGTGTGCTTCAGCCAAAGGCTGGGATGCAAGAAGACACCTCCTTTTGCCTAGGACATGGAGTGAGGCTGTGGCTGGGACTCCCTTTCCAGGGGCATTCCCAGGCCTGAAGTGTCACCAGCAAAAAGAGTGATCTGATTTCTTGGCAGCACAAACTGCCACAGGCTCGTGAGCCACTTCCTTCCCTAGGACGTGATGCCATGGGCAGCTCTGCTCACGCTGCCTGCCAGTATCTGCTGTCATCCCCACTCCTCCATAAGGCCCCCTCCTCCCTCTGCTACTCATTCCTTTGCTCAACGAGGCTGGCATTTAAGAAACACTTATTCCAATCCATTTCTACCCTTGTACAGCAATTGGGTGTCATTTAGTTTGATTTAGCCAATTTAGTCCTATGAATTAATTGGTTAATAAGCCATCTGTATGCATCAGGTGACAGAGTCGCGCTCTCGCACACAGACACAGACAAGCTACTGGCTTGTCCTTGTTTAATAACAGGCTGTAGGGAGTAGGAGCGGGAGAGGCGTGAGGGGCAATGTCATTCCCTCAGGGAAGTGCCAACAGAGGGACGTGGCCCTCCCTGCACTGACCTTGACCTCTGAGCAGGGGAACTGCCTGTTTGGGGCAATTCAGAAATAACCTACACTGCAGCTGGAGAGGAGTGCCGGCTACAGGGCAGCCGCGGGAACCATGGGCATGCTTCGCATTGTAGTTCGGGGTTTTTAAAAGAGCCTGTAAGAGAGGTTGAGTTTGTTGTTTCCAGACAGTAGGAAATTTTCAGCTGCATTCCCAAACAGCTGAACTTTGTATGTGTGTAGGAGGGGGAGAGGGGTGGGAAGTAGGGGAATAGGAGGGGAGTGAGGTCTAAAGCATTTGATTTAGGTACAATCTCTAATTATGAGAAAAATGTCTCATCTATTTTGATTTCCTTTTAAATGCCAGGAAAAAAGCACCCCTTGCAGGCCCCAACCATTTCAATGTTATATACAACCCCCCAAGCTATTCAACAAACAACAATACAGCAAACCAAAATCAAATCCAGCAACATATCCCAACCCACACAACAGAAAAACATCAACTGTTCAGACAGAAAAACAACACTCCCTCCCCTGGCTGCCCATCCATCTCAGGCAGCCCTGAGTGCCCCAGAAAGCAGACAAGTTTCTCTGTAAACCCTGAAGATTGACAGAGGATTTTTAGACTGAGGGGGAACTGAATTACAGGGCTATGGGACCCTTGGGGAAAAGCCCTGCCAGTAGCTCCCTCTCTTTTATGCCCTGAGAAGTGGCCTCCATCTCAGCCACTGCAACTGAAACAACATCATATGGGGCAGGGATCCCTTGCTGGTGTGGGGAGCTCCTGAATGATCTGGTACAATAAATGCCAGCACTTGAGCCAGAACCTACAAACCCCAAGCCAAATGGCAGCACTTTGGTGTGACACGCTGGGCAACACGCTTTCATTAAAGAATTGTGTAAGCTTGTGTACTAAGTCATAAGCTTGTGTACTAAGTAATTTCCAGTTGAAGGTGCAGACTGCAGTAGGATGCATGGTCCAGCTATCCTAGAACAAACAATGGGCAGCAGAAAGAGGCTGTGGCCGTCTCCACTGCAGGGAGAGAAGAAGACTGTGCTGTGTGGTGCAGAGCAGCAATGCATCCACAAGGGCTCCTCCAGGGCTTGCCTGGCTCCTGGCATTTTTCATTATCTGGGAGAGAAATGAGCATGCTGCAGACTTTGAGAGAGAGAGAGAGAGAGACAGAATGAGCAGCAGGGATGTAGCTCAGAGGAGAAAGTGCTTTCCTCCCCCCTCCCTAAGGAAAATGAAATTACAGTGGAGTTGGCTTCAAACATATCCCATTAACACAACAGGCACCACAGGAAGAGTAACATCCTGTGTATGCTTAAGTGAGGTGCTGGCAGGAGAAGTGAAGCAGGCTGGAACAGCCCCTTCCAGAGAGGAAAGGTGAGAGCGTGCCCTGACAGCCCACACACAGCAGGCAGGGCAGAGCTCTTTCACTGCCTTTGAGGGGAGCCTTGGAGTGCCTCACTGGGGGTTAATCCCTGGAAAGAAAAAAAAACATTCATTTGCTCTCACTAGCATGTGAGTGTGTGTTTCCAGACACTATAAAACTATCAAAACCTGCAGGGAATCTGCCCTGCTCGAACAACTGGATGCCCTGGATAAGGCACCTCTGTTCCATCTGCAGCAGGAATGCCTGCAGAATCAATGAATGAACATACCAACCCATCCATAACAAACAATTTCACTTGATCAGTGACCACAAAAACCAAAATGTCCCAGCCTGAACCGAGCAAGTGGTGATGCAGCTTTACAGTTTGTTTAATAGCTACATGGAGCATATGAATCCGACTGCTACACTTTCTCGGTTAGGCAGCTCACATGCAAAATGCAGTTACATCACACTTCACAAGAAGTCTGATTTTTGCCAATTGCTAAGGACTCCAAGTCCAAAATGTGTAAAACTACTTAGGAGATTAAAGGGTCAGAAAGATTTTTTTTCTTCTTTCTTTCCTAGAAATGTCTCACCAAACTGAATTCCTTAACATTCACTCATTTCAAAAAGAGTGACACCTACGCTGCTCGGGAGGACTTGGAAATCTTACCAGCTGCCTCATGGCAGCTCCCAGCACTGAAACACCTTTGAATTTGTGTGGCATGCTGTTACCCAAATAATATTAGTCACACAGCCAGTGCTTCTCTCCCTGCAAGCCTCACACATCCAGATGGAGCTGTGCAAATGCTGGTACCGGCAGAGCAAAGGGCAATGCAGCAGCAAGAGAGACCATCACTGCTGGAGATGTGGGTGGCACAGGACAGGGGTGTTAATCCCTAGGATACTGCCTAGGGAGAAAAAACATTTGGGGATTAGACAGGACTTACAGGGATATTTTGGGAAAAGACCAAAGGAACAAAAAGAAAGGACCAAGGTGGTTTGTGCAGGAAAAAGCATGGTAAAATAGAGGGATCAAGGGGCAGAAGGGACCAGTCATGTGTCAACAGGTTGCTGGTCAGTGCACTCATCTGGCCATGCCCTGTGCCCGATGGGCACAGTCTGTCCTGCCCTCTCACTGAAATCCACTTCTATTTCCAGGGTGAAAGGACTGCTCTGTGTGCAAGCACAACAAAGCTGGAATACTAGTGACTGAGGAGCCTAGCGAGTGTGTGTCTCTTTCAGAAACAGAAAACTGGAATAGCTGTCTGCTGGAAGAACCAGAGAGGCCAATTGTCCATCAGGACAACTGCTGGAAACACCAGCCAGACTGAGCTCTCTTGACTCCATCCTCCACATCCTTTCCAGCCTGGAACCATCTCTCCTCGTTTCCTCCTCTCTTGCCCTCTTTTTTTAATCCTCCTGACAAAACCTTAAACGGTTTAAAAGCATCCCCAACGAGGACGAGTGAACGCAAATGTCTTAGCAAATGTGTATTTGAGCTCCACATGCTCCCAGGGATGGAGTAGTAATAAAAACCAATTAGATAACGCTCAGCAGTTACAGTGAGAGGGAGTGGTACAATCTTACCACGACTAATAGGGTTTTTAATAATAGATACGTCTCTCTGTGCAGTGCTGGAGAGGGGCAGCCAAAGTGGTTTCAGTTACATTGCATCTTTCTGCCCAGTGAATTTGTGTGGAGGATTAATATTCTGTGAAAGTGGGGATTAACTCACCCTCTATGCTTACTGCTTGTACCAGGAGATCCCTGCAGGGTCAGGTCTGGGCTCCCTGTGATGGTGCAGAGTGAAGGAATCTCACGGAGAAGCATGCGGGGCTCACTCCCACATATCCTCACGAGAGGACACTGAGTCCTACAGGTACCAACTTTTAAGCAGCTCAGTAATGAAGAATCTGGAAAAGCACATGCCTTTGCTCTCTTGCTCTCTCTCACATCCCAGAAGAAGTCCAAAGCCAAAGTTGAAACTGACAGCTGAAGCAAGGCAGAAGAAAGCCCCGCACAACAGAAGCCACGTGTGCCTGAAGTGGGTCAGTATCATGGGCAGGGTGCCACAAAGCCCCCTGCCTGCATCCCTTCCCGCTGCCTTCTGTTTACAAACCTTCACTTCATGCCTCCTTGCTCAAAACACAAATAAAAGCCATGGAGGGCATTTTCTGGTTGCCATAGAAACAGTTATTATAATCTCAAACATACTTAATTCATCATTCTTCCCCCTCCAGTACCCTGCAACAGCTTGGTGTTTGATGGGAAGGCTACACTGTGAGAGAAGAAAAAGGGCAGGCAAAAGAGCCCTGACAGCTTCATATCCTGCCCTTAAGACCCAGTACCTCTGCAGTTGCCCATAATCTCCTTTCTATAAGCATAAAGATTCTTCCTTTCTTCTCTTTTCTCCTCCTGTCTTGTTTTCTGTTCTTTGGAGTGCCACATCATTTACATTTATGAAAGAATTTTCCTGGGGGTGCAGAGATAGTTCAAATTGTCTGTGATCAGATCAACCTTGTGCATAATACATTTGTATGAAAATAAACTCCCTGGGGCCCACACTCATGGCTGAAAGTCTCTGTAATGAAGTATTTTACTCTAATTTAGTTAAAGATGATGGAGATAGGAATGAGTGAATGCCTGCATGCATATAGAGGAGAGGAAGACAGGCAGGATACTATGCATGCACAAAAGCCAATAATTATAAGATTGCATGCTAGCAGGGAACACTACTGAAATACCTCATTATTACAAGAAGTTAACTTCTCAACTGTTCCTTCAGAAAATCAGGGCTTCCCTATAGGACTTATTACGGAGGAGGTCTGGATAACATGCCAGCTCCCAGAAGGGATAGGCAGAAAACTAATCTTCTATGCCATGCCACTTGTTAAGATGTCATTCCCATTCCACAACCAGACTGAGCCAAGACCTCACTGGGATAATGACCTTCTCTGCTCCCCACTCTGTACCAAATGCAAAAGCAAGACCTCACCCCTCTGCAACATTAGCTTTCTGTTTTCCAGCCTCTGCTCAATTTCATTCAGAAGGCTGTCTTCCCCACAGGACTATGTCTCCAGTCCCAGCTGAGAAATCTGGCTTCCAGGTTCCTGGCTACTCCTGTGTGAGCTCTCGGGCTTGGTGAGGAGGCACTTAAACCTAGAAATGTGCAATTACTCCTGGCAAAAACTTGCTGAAATGGTGACAATTCCACACAAGGTTTCAATTAACTGGTATTTTCTGAGGATAACAATTTTGCCAGCACACAAAAATATCAAATATCAAAAGATCTGACTCTTAATAAAACTTGAATGATGTCAATGAGCCTTGGGTCAAGTCAAGCACAACTGCAGACAGCTGAGTTCTAGTACACTGTGCCATTGACTTGCTATGATGCTTTGCCTAAACCTCTACTCTCTGCTTTGTTTCCCCACCTGCTCCATGCAGGGAAAACCTCCTACTGAACAGTAAACCATGAGATTTCATAGATCAGTCTGCCAGGGTTCCAGCCACAGACTGAGAACACCAAAGGACATCCTCAGATGCACTAGGTATGGTGAGGAGAGAAAAGGGACACCAATTTGCCACTGCTTCCAGTTCCAGAGGATCATGTCCTCCAAGCTTCTTTACTCCATCATCGCAGATCCAGTACTTCTCCACCTTTGATGGATATGAGGAAAATGCAAATAAAAGCTATCAAAGGACAGGAGAGGGAAAGATGTAGAGACATAGAATGCTAGGAGTTCCTGATGAGGTGTGCAGGAAATGGAATGATTCAAGGTACACAAGGAAAACCTGTCTGCAGAAGGCAGACAGCATTCCCAGCCTAGATTTGTTGTAACTGTACATTTTCCCAAAAGCTTTGTTGAGAGGATCTGCTTCAGATATCACTGGTGCTGTGCAGGAGTCTCATATGTTTAGATCAGGACAACTACCCCACTTTTTTTCCCAAAGGCTATGTCACATGGGAACAAAAGAAAAAAAAACAACTTTCTAGGATGTGGATGCACATCCATATGTACTATTGAAGTACTAATTTAACCTATTTTTTTTTCTTCACATTTCTATACCCTGGGGGGAAAAAAGAATCAGCTCCTCTTCCTAGAAAGGCATGGAAAAATTCTCATGTCCCAGTGAAAACTTGATCTTCCACCCAGAAAGAGACATGATCAGCTCTTCTGAGACTACACAAAATACACCTTGAAAATGAAGGCAAAGGACTAAATCCATTCCTGGCAAGAAGAAGGTGCAACTCCCTTTGAAGCAAGAGAAATCAGTGCAGCTGAATTTGTCTGAGGGAGATAAATACTAATAACCAGTCCTTCCCAGAGGACAATCTGATAACACTGAAGTTGACACCCACAAATGTCAGGCAAGATATATTTCCTCCTGTGTGCCTGTATCTAAGCTTATCACCCTATTTGCTTCTTCTCTCCCAAGTCATTTCCCAGGGTCAAAGGCTATCGTGGGGGTCTAATTAGAATGCCATCATAATGAGCTGACACTTAAATCAGCCTGCCAGTGGCTAAAGAAAATTAACCTTAGAGTCAAATGAGCTCCAGTCTGGGAGTTCATGTCACGAGGGGGCAACAGACACTTGCAGAGCTGATGTGCATGGTGCAGAGATAGAGAGCTAAACCCAGCATTCCTTTGAACCACCAGATCTACACTGGGAAAATCACCTATCCTAGCTGTCTCTGGTGCCCAAATAAAACAGCCTCCACTGAGCTTTGTACCCTGTGCTTGCTGCCAAGGAGAAACCAATGGGGAGAAGGTACCTGGGACAGAAACTTCTTTTGGGCTCCTTGAGAAAGGATGCAACTTGAGCTCATACACACCTACAAATGTGTCACATGTGATAAACCCTATCAGCTGCCACGAATGACTTTGTCATTATGACTGTGATGATTACAGTGTTATTATGCAAGGGCTTAGACTGCAAATAAGGGCAGGTGCTTCATCCATCTCGGGCCCTGTAAAGCTTAGGGAACAAATAAACAGTATGAGGATATCCCTTGCTGGTTAATGAATAGGAGGAGGATTCCCAAGGATGAATACACACAAAGGAATAATCTCACTCCTAAACTTGCACTTTCTCCTTGCCACTAGTGCCCTGGCAACTGTACTGCCCCTTCCTACATGCATTGTGCTCCTATTTCTCCCAGCACCATCTTTTGGCACAGGTGACAAAAATGCTGTACTGCCATGAGTTTTAAGTATGTTCTGCACAGTCAATAGTGGTTTTTCCCTAGTGAACCCAGATATTCCCTGTAGTACCATTTTTCTTTGCATCCTGAAGGCACCCAGTAGCCTAGAGAACAAATCCACTGTGTGTTACTCACAGGTACCAGAGAATCCATGAAGACTTACTGCCCTCCTTAGAGCTGAACTGCCAGTGCTATAATTTCCCATGACATCTCTTTTATGTCACTGCACTTGACAAATACCTTGTGCCTCTCCACAGGTATTTAGAAAATCCTGCCAATGCAGGCATAGAAAACACACAAATGGACATAACATCTCCATCTATTCAAGACAGAGCTGTGCAGCAAAACCAAGAGATTTTACTAACCAAATCTAGCCACAGCGCTGCCCTCATACAGCAGATTCAGCCCTATCTTCCTTGCCACAAGAGGACACATTTTCCTTCCATTAAGATCAATACACCTCAGAGGACAATTTAAACAACCCTCAAATCATTCTCAGTGTGTTTCTAGTACAACCATAACTGACCTTTCTCTAAAGGGGAAGTATCCAATTGAGAACCTTGGAAGAAGACTCTACACTTACTACATCATTAAGTTTAAAATGGGACCAACTCTTCTAGAGTCAATGTAGCAATAATAAATTTACAAAAAGGATGCTAAACAGTAGAATTTGCTGCAGGGCCATTTCCTAAAAGGAAAGCTGAAGCCCCTTCTTTTGCAAAAGTATCCTATGAAACACTTGCTTACTCTGCTGCCAATGGCACCTTCTGTTCCTGAAAGACTGTCCAACACCGCTGTTAATTCTTTTCCAGTTAAGGTCCTTGTTTACTTTCAGGATTTGACTGCACTACAAAGGTCAAGTTGCTTCCTTCTTAAGAACAGTGAAGGTCCAATGGGCTCAGTGTTATAGCTTCCAAATTAAAGGGCTAGGAATTTAAACAGTTAAACCCATCTTCCATTTCCTGCAAGGTCCTCTCAGGGCTGTGATACACAAGTACAAAAAACATCAGAGGAGAATAGTTATTGGCATTTTTAAACTTAACATTGTTTGCACAAGGGTACTTTAAAAATGGTATAATTTTTAGTTTATGTTCAGCTATAATTTCGTTGTTTTGAAAGTATTCCTAAATCATATGATTCAGATACAAGTCATTCATTTTGTGATACCTGCTTAAATCTTCATGTTCATGTCCCATGAGGCTTCAAGAAGATGTCAGGTGGGGGTTTTTTTGTTGCCTTTTTTTGTTTATTTGTTTGTTTTGGTTTTGTTTGTTTTTTAAAATAATGTTATTAACCCCCGGAAGGGTTATAATGAAAAGCATGAAATGGTAACTTTTGCCTTGATCCAAATGTCTTGAACATAGAGGCAGGTAACAATAAGGATAAGTTTCTGGAAGCACTTCCTGTGGGCCACAGACTGGGGAAGGTAGTGCTGATTGTTTCTAAGGTACGTGGTAATTTGTAAGACAGTCTCATGTTTTAGGGCAGCAAGACAACTGATATTGAGAAGGGACATCTTTGAATATCACCTTTGAAAGGGAAGTAATTTTAAGGTTTTTTTTTTTTCCTTGTAGCTTTCTTCTTCTCTCACCAAGTGTTGTAATATATGGAACCAACAGATGGTGTGATCTCTTCTTCCCTCTCTCTCCTCAAGTCAAAAAAGAAAAATAGTAAATACCACTGTAAGCACTTAATGTACAAATACACCATTGCAGTACAAGAAAAAGGAACTTGAGACACTTCAAAATTCAGGCACTTCAAAATAAACAAGACATAAGAAAAGACAGGTCCTCATTCAAGTCATAGGTCCACACAAAAAAGTGGCATCTCTTTGCCTTCCTTCTAACAAGAAGCAGTTTCCCCCATCCTCCCAAATAAACCTCAGGCTATTGGAACACCACTGACATTTTCTTTAAAGAGTTTTTAATTAAAGTAACAAAGTATGCCATGTTCAGTATTTGTCAGGCATTAGGCAAGGCTACTAAAATTACCACTGAGGGGCCTATTAAATATCATCATATGCTCCCAGAGTAACCAATTACAGACATTGTGAAAGGTTCTCACTCATCCTGAAAAATCCTTTAACTTTTCTTTATTTACTTGCATCAAATAACCAATGTTAACAACATGCTATTCAGTACCTGTCCTGCAGAACAGGCAGGCATTGTCCCACTGTCCCCAATGGCACCAAACTGTTTGCTGGCATCTTGGAGCTGAGGAGCCAACCTGACAAGATTTCAGTTAATTTTTTTTTCTTTTTGTTTATTCCTCTGCCTTCTATACCTGATGTTCCCTGTTTGCTTCACTTGGACATTTGGGCAGAGGCCAGGGGAATATACTGAAGCTTGGAAATAAAACAGGTACTCAGCAACCCAAATCCAAAAGCTTGAGGGACTTAGAAAACTGCAAGCTCTTTGAGAAAAGCCCAGGAAAACCTTCCTGATCTGCTTTGCAGAGCACCTCAAGGAGCAGAATGATGCTGGGTAGCTGCTGCAAATGCTGGCTACAGTGACTGCAGTAATTAGTACTGAAAAGGACATGGAAATGAAATTTTCTTTCAGTAGGGGATGGTACCAGAACAAAACCAATGATGGTGGTTTTTTGGGTAGGCAGGGTAGAAACAAGACCTGTGCCATTCATCATTCATCTTTTCTTCAGAGCAAAAGGAAGCCACCTGCTCCCAGACCCATGTCTCATGCCACATCACATCCAGGCACACAGAGTATGCCCAGAGGCAGACTGTTGAGCTTGCTATCTGCAAGGTCAGACAAAAGTAGCCTTGAAGCCACCCGGGGAGCACTCAAAATTCAACAGAGACATACCCAGACACAAAAGTGGTTTTCCCCCCACTTTTCCATCTCCCAGAACAAGCACCAGTGTGTTGTTTATTAGTGCAGCCCAGGTGAGAGAGCTAACCATGAGGAGCACAGCTCGTGTGCTGATTCAGTCCAAATAGGACCTTCCAGCAGGAATCTGGAGCAATCACAGTGAATGATGTTGCTGTTCACCTTATGCACGAGGTAGAGCAGTTTCCCCACTGACCTTTTCAGTGCTTACGAAGAGGGCAAGCATTTCAGCACCTACACCACCTGCAAATTTAGTTTTCCCCTCAAGGATATAAAAAATAGGTCAGAGGCTTTTTTCTTCCCCTTGCATTCCTGCAAAGCACATTAGAGCTAAAATCCTCAAGACAAAGCATTATTATTATTGTTGTTATTTTTTTATGGTGGAAAAAAATATTAATGTTACAAATAGCTGCCATTAGCATAAGCAGAGCTGCATATTAATATGCACATGGGTGTCTCCACTGTCAGGAAGCAGAGAGGCCCCAGAGGCCCTGCTTTCACTGGGGAAAATGATGATGGCATTAGCTCTAATGATAACGATAAGGAAGCTGCCATAAATGATTTGACGATTTCTTTTGTATTCCTGTTCGGGCAAAGACTTCTTCCTTACTCCCCAGTGTCCATAGAAGGATGCTGCTTGAACAAATGGCAGCTCAACTGATTTATTTAATTTTACCACAGCTTTAGGGTTTTCTTAAAAGTGCAAGCTCCTTAGGTCATGTGACTAAGGAACTCATTTAAAGCCTTTCAGATAAATTCCTAATCGCCAAGATTTTGGACAACCAGCTACTAAATAAATGGAATCACACATCTATTTATGGTTTTTAAAACCTTGAGGCTTTTTGGACTAAGGATTTATTATATCAAAGGATGGCAGGGTCTATGAAGGAAAAAATAAGGGATATGAAAAAAACAACCAGTAAATAAAGTTGTCTCTGATGTAACATGTTCTCAACCCAATCACCGCCTGCCTCTCCCCTCCCTTATTCTTGTCCCATGTGTACATCTAGGATGTGACAGCAGAACTTTGTGAGATTGTGCTATGAATCAGAGAAGAGAACTGATCTGGCTGAAGAGTAACAAAGCAAAAGAGAGCACTGAGGGGAACTTCCTACAGAGAGGTTTTGGATGTGCTCAGCAGCACAGAACTGCATAGAGACATGCTGGTACAGCTGAGAGGGCAGAAAAGTGTGGGCTGTGCTGCTCCCCTTACTGAGAAAATGCACACTGGGATTATGGAAAGAGATGCAGAAGGAAGATCTGGGTTCCTGGGGCCCATGTGTCAAGACTCTGTCACACCCTGTTGTGGCTCTTCCAGCTAAGAATCCCATTTTTCTTTAGGCCAGAGGGAAAGCAGAAATTGCTATCCCCAGCTGTGATGTCAAGGCATTGGTTATGCAATAAGACTTGGCTACAACAAATGCAAAAGCATTTCTTTGCTGAACTCTGCATCTGAACATGGACACAAGATGATTCTCTCTGGCTCTGTAGCTTCTAACTAATTACACAGCTTTGTGAGATGTCACTGCACAAGGTGTCTCTGCTCTGGAATCCTCTGTCATGGCTACAATGTGAAACAGGGATCTGAATACATTAAAGTGTCAAGGAGGTGGGGATTCTAGGTTTTGGTCTGTCAGCTTCTGTGCTGAAAACCCTATTGAGTTCAGCTAATATACGACACTATCCGCTTTTCAGTTTTCCCGTTTGTTCCTCGGATGTACATCCTGGAGCTCATCAGAGGGAAATGTCAGCTTTATCCCAGCAATAATATTCTTTGCAGCAAACTCAATCCAAAGGGACGAGCCAAAGACACAAAGAGCCCTACAGAAGACTGCTCCAGATAAGATGGCCAGATGAAAATTCTTGATATAGAGAAAAGTCTGAAGGTTGGCATGCACAGGTCATAACACAGGTGTTATGGAAAGACCACATGCCTCCAGGACACAGGGAACAGGCACAGGCCTCACAATCTGCCCCTCGGGTAATAGCTGCTCCAGATAATACAACAGCAAATAGAGCCAATTTTGCAGTACAAAACAGCCATACTAAAGCTGCAAAACTAGTGGACTCAAGATGGAAAACATCAGGGTAGTACATTACACAAATTCTATTTGTTCTTCTCTTCTGTTCCTTACTCTCTTTCCCTTAGACTTAGTTGAGGGGTGCAAGCCTTTTTCTCAAATTCAGCCCCCACACAGCTTCTCAAACCCTTATTATTCTATCTAGTCTGCTCAGAAAAATGTTTTCTCATCCATTTCCTTGTTTTGAAACAGAACCTCAGTCATCCAACAGAATTCCTCTGCAGAGATAGCAGGAATATCCCAGCAGGAATGCTAAGTAATGATGACCATGCTTGGGAAATGCCACATTACCATAAAGCTCCACTTTTGGACATAACCAGAACAAAGGGCAGCTTGTATTTTGCTAGCTAAACCCACTAAGATAGTGCAGATAATCTGGAAAGCTTCTCTAAACAAACAGCACAACACTGCAATTGTAAGCAGAAGCACATACACACCCTGTACAAATGTTATAAATTAAAATCAGTTATTCAATACTGTCTCCTACTGTGAAAAGTTAAAAGAATTAAACTAATATATGAAGTCTGTTTGATGTTTTTGTACGACTAGAATTTATACATATACACAGAAGTCTGCAGTTCACTCACACTTGGATTTCCAAACATGTTATTTTCTGGTCTCCCACACCAGCATTATGTGGTCTACCACATAATGCCTGTGGGCTTAAAAAGAGGAGGAGCAACCCTGAATCATAGACTAGTTGTACAATCCTGGAAGCCAAATGCACAAACCCAAAGCTATTCCCTGGAGAGCTGCAGGGCACGGCATGTAACAAGGTAGATGGTATAGAGGCAGCTGTAAGGCACTTGAAAAGCCAAAGAATGAACTGCAGCCTGCTGTATGCTAAGTCCAGACAGACATAAATCTTGATTTCAAATGTTGTCATCGGGACTTCAGTGCCAAGTGGAAACAAGAGTGATAAAAATATATTTTCAGAAGCACTTTGTCAGGCTCAGGTCATGCACCACAAGAACGTGGTGTCTGAAAGGGGAATCAGCCTGGCAGGCACACTTGCTACAGCCTGCTGGTCCCACACAACTTGCACTGCAGCTGTACACGGGCACAGCAGTTGCCACAAGACAGGAACTGCACAAGTGCCTGCTCCAAGACCAGCACGCCCTTCTGGCACCCATGCTAAAGAGAGAATGCACGGGTAATGCTCAATGATCTCGTTATAAACCAGCCTGGGGGAGAGGAATGGTGACAAATAAAGATTAGATACACTTTTTGACTGCAGATGACATTGCATTAGCCCAGGCCAGGACAACCATGTACAAATCCATGCTGTAAGCACCCCAACACAGGCAATGATTTACTGACGAGGTATAAAGCAATGCAGCTTAACCATCCCAATCACTGGATCACACAGCCACAAGTCATGTCTTTTTCCAACATTTTTTCTAGCAAAGACTTACAAACAAACAGGAGAGCCAAGAACACCTGAGGTTGGACACCCTTCACTGTGGCCTTTGAGCCAAGGAACACATCACCTTCTAGTCCATCATGCCCCAGTCAAGTGGCACTCTATGCATAGGAGAATCAAAGCTTCACTTACCTAGAAGACAAAAAGAGAGAGAAAATATGGTTAGCGGATGTCCCTGAAACATACAGATGCTGCTTATCTTTATTTCCCAGGTGATTCCCCCATCCTGGCACCTTGTTAGGAGATTCCTGACATATTAAGAAACAGAAGTGATCTATGACAGCTCTCTTAGCATGGCCGTTCTCTCTCCTCCCTGCTGTAATTGGTCCATGGTGCCATTTAATTTTATACAGATTATTCATTAAGAAAAGCAAAACTGAGCAGGTGTTTTCATCAACATCTTGTTCTATTTAAAAAAAAATAGAAGAGAAAGAGAGAAGGGGAGAAAGAAGCTCCATAACAACATTAACCACACGGATGGGCACAAATTATTCTGACTGTGAACAGCAGGGTGCAGGTCTTGAAGCCTACCAAAAGAAACTGCAGCAAGAAAAGATCTTGTTAAGGGAAGGATGGATTGAGTCGCTCTGCCTTGTGGTTCTCTCATGTACTATCTTAACTACAGCTGCAATGAAAGCCTTGGTAGTCTTGGTTTAGGCAAAGGAGGCTCTGCCATGGGATGGAAGAAGGGAAGAGATGATATTGAGGTCAGTGTGGTCCCTGCATTTCAAGATTTTCCTGAAAACAAAGCATCTTGGTATGGAACACAAGGACAAAACCCAAAGATGTGTCCTGCAAAGATCTATCACTTGAACAAGCCAGAGGGAGGACATAAGGGAGGGCTCTTAGGCAAGATGAGAGGAAGTTATACAGGCCTAAACCATTAATTTGCCTTTCTCTCGTAGCAGTTTCACTAACATTCAGAGTGCAGGAGGGATATGTCACTTTCTTGAACACTGATTTATAGGTCTATACCCAGGACCAGCAATCAGTCAACCAGGCCTAAGTCTTTGCAAGGAATAAATAACTAAACAAAGGTTATTTATTTATTCTCAAGAGTTAACCTGCCTCTAAGACGTAACTCAGATTTCCAGAGAGAGAGGGAAAACACACCATACCAAGGGTCAGGTCCTGAGTAAGAGCCTCCTTTCACCAACAAAGTCAAATCAGCATTTCCATGTTCCAAAACTGTATGTCACATTTTCCCCTGCTTGATTCTACCAGTCTAGGATAGCAGAGAGTGGCGCTTAAACATCCCACACAAGGTTCATCTGCCACCATGGGCTGCATTATTGGAACTGTAATGGAATATAGCTGCTATTACAGAATTCCCTAGAGGAGATGCAGCCAGGCTTGCACAGTATGGGGAGAGGAAAAATAGATTAATATACATTCATGGCACATTTGCAAAGAGATTACTTTGCTCATAGTGAGATTTGCACCTGTATAATTGTATCACTTTCAAATTAATCATAATCATACTCTCAACCAATATATGATCTACAGAGTAGGCCTCATACTTGGACTCTCATAATCGGGATAAAAATAGCTGGCTCTAAATGCAGTGAGATTTCTGCTGGTATGCAGGAGACAGTAAATCCCAGCTGACCCGCTAAGCCTTGGTATTTTGTTTCTGCAAAGCCCTGGCATGGCACATATCATTGCATAAGTAAGACCTGGTCTGTGCGACAGCAGCACCGTAACATTTAGTGATACGTTCCTTTGCAGAACATGACGAAAGTAGCACAAGCCTTACTTTTCTGAGGAAAACTTAAGCTCAAAGAGCAGTTAAGTGATTTGCCAGCAGCTACATCATGCCTCTGTCACATGGAGAGACACGGGACCTGTAACTCTTGGCTTCCCTGACGTGCACATTTAATTACTGGGTATCTCCACACAGGAACAGCGACCCGCAAGCCCAGAGCAGCATCAGCCTGAAGCCTCCCTAGTGCCGTGTCTGCCCCTCCTCTGCCGTCCCCTCCAAACGGCTCCCAGCGAAAGGCGGATTTCTTAATTGTGTTATTAGCTGAATTATTAATTGATATGAAAACAGCATTTTACTGGGCATAAAAAGTCATTCGGAAACGAGATAAAATGTTCTCGGCACTGCCTGCCTCCGAGCAGAGCTGGAGCGAGGGCTCTGACAGCTTGATTATTATGCACATTAGTGCAATCTGGTGAGCTTCCAACACAGGGAGAGCGGAGTCCCCCAGTACTGTATCCATCAGGCCACATCCCTCCCTGTTCTCTTTCTTCCCCCTGTCGCTGCCTGCTTTGCATTTATGTGGGAGACCTCAGGGATACGTTTTTTCTTTCTAATCCAGCTGTCATCACAGCAGAGCTACTAATTATAGCAGCAGTGGGCAAATAGTATTTTCCCTCCAGTCCTACACCAGGAAAGACACACTTTGTGCCTCTTTCCCAAAACCTCCTGCACCCCAAAAGGGAAAAGATTGTTTCCCAAGACTCTCCTTGCTGGAAAGAAACTGCTTGCATTTCTCTGTCTACAAGTCCCTTGTGCTCCACTGTGGAAACGGTGGTTTGTACACATATATATGTGTATATATACCTTTTTCGACAAAATGTTCCAGTATATCATGACAGAGTAGGGAGTGTGTGCACGTCTCAGTGCCCTTCCAGTCTTTGTTCAAAACTCTGTCATGGGACATGACACCACTCCAGACAGACTCTTTTCCCTGGTGCTGAGAGAGGACACCTCATTGGATGCTCACCATCTCATTTATTCCACTCCCTGGGTCCTCCCCCTCTCCCATCCCCTTGCCAGCCCCCCAGGGCCTCTCAGAGCTGCAGCAGGGGCAGACCTACCTGGCAGATGGTATCAATCAATTTTGAACCTCTGCTGAATCCCCACAACGTGCATCCTTGTGGTAGGGGAGTGATAAACCTTCGGCAGTCCCCTCCCCTACCCTTCCTGACCCCCTTCACAGTCCCCCCATCAGTGGGAACCTGCCACCCCCCCGACCCACATCCCTAACAGCCAGAGGAGCCAGCAGACACCAGTGATCAATCCTGTCTCTTACATGCAAACCTTGTAATTTAGCAATAACTACTCAACCACCATTGACCTGCTAATTAATCCATGGATTTTTTGTTGTGCCTTTAATTGTTGGCCCCGATATCTGAGTCACTTAGACTGCTCACTCTGCGCGGAGCCTAACCAACTAAATGCTACTTCAGCTCTGTAGTAATAAAACACTGAAATATATTGACTCCCTGCCAGCTCTTGCGCTCACTCTCTGCCTCTCTGCTTGCTGGCTGAGTGCTGGCGTGTGAAGGGAATATAGAGAGGGGAAAGCATCAGCCATGAGAGATGAAGTTTGGGACACAGGTGAGAGAAAGCAGTAATCACTCACCAGTGACAGGCCACCAAGGACAGCCTCTGATCCCTGCGACAGCCCTGCTCTGACAAACTCAAACACGCTGTTCCTCCATCCCAAGTGGACTTGATAGCTCTGAAAATTCACAGGCATACTGGATCCTGCCTCCTTTCTGTTTTCCACCCCTTAATGAGGAAATCCTTTTCCTCATGACTATCACTGTCACACTCACTATATATGTGTTTGACACAAAAAGCCAGATGGGATAAGCAAAAAAATTACTCCATGCAGTGGAGAGGCACATCTGCATTTTCTTGCTAGTACTGTCCAAGGATCTCTGTGCAAACATGGATGAATCACCAAAAATGCAGTTTCTGAAGTGACTTGCACCACTTGGTGCCTTGCACTGATTAGAAATTTTGGGGGATGGAAATGGCAGTTTGAAAGCCTGACATGGCAGGAGCTGCAGGTACTTGTCCTGCCTGAACAGTGGCTGATTGCAAACCAGGCCCTCACAACAGACGTCTGATAACACAGGTCACACTGGTGATGGGAGGGGGATGGAGATGAAGGGACTAATGGTGACAGTTTGGTGCTGAGAGCAGAGAACTTGGAGGGGGGCTGTTAGCCCAGTTGAGAAAATTCTCCATTAAAAAAGTATTCATTTTCATTTGGTTAAAATCAAAATGGAAGCCCGGTCAGCAACAGCTTATATTTACCCTCCTATATGAAAATAAAGTGGAAAGTGATAAGCCCTTACAATTCCTTTCATAGCTTGCTGCCTTCACTTTTGTTGTGGTTGACCTGTAGTCCCAAACCATTCCCAAACCTTGTGTCCTGCTGCAGGCAGGCACACCACACTACCACCCTCCCAAAGAGCCCACGGGCCCCAGGAGCAGACCAGCAGGTAGTGGGAAAAACAGGCAACAGGAACAGAAGTCTATCTTAGGGGACTGGTGAAGATGAAGTAACTCCACAAAGCCTCTGTGCCTTCCCCACACTGGCACATGGCATTGGCAAAACCAGCAGTGGTGCCCTTGAAGAGCATGGTTTCAGCACAGCTGGAAAGACTCCAAGGAGATGGGGTTGCACTGGCCCTGTCACAAAAACCTACCGTGCCCCCTACACCGACAGTAAATTGACACTGTGACCGCAATTCAGTAGCTCAGAAAGCATTCTGCTAGCACACCCGAGATGCTGTGACAAGGGGGCAATGGCAGGACAGAGGCACTTATTGTCAGAGAAGGCTATTGGGAAAGCAGCCATATGGTGGCCCTATACTTCCTGATCCGAACACCGCTGTTTCCATGTAAACAGCAAGTGTTCCCAAGCCCTCTGCATCCCCCCATCCTTTTCTGTTTGTCTCTGCAAAGAGCGATGCCAGAGCATGTTTGGGGTACAAAGAGTGGCCAGAACAAGGCCTCCGAGCAACAACAGGTCACACTGGCAACTCCAAGGAGGTTTGGCAGCAGCTTTTCTAAAAGTTTCCTTGAGGACTTCCTGGGATCTTATTGTCCTGATCTGCCCTCTCTTTTTTAATACTGCAAATAATGTTTTTGAAATGCAGGTTATTTGGGGTAATTTATGATGTCTTTCACTGCCAAGAGAGTCTATCAGCAGTGAATTTCCTGCTGGTCAACACTTCAGGACTTTGAACAAATAGGATTTTTTCTGTGTTTTCCCAAACTGCATAAAGGCAGCACAGTTGTCTGGGAAAAAGCTGAGTATTGCTTGTTTGAGTGCTGGCACACACTGGGTTCGGAGATGCTGCACAGTCCATGTAAAATATCTCAGTGAAATAATGTAATTTTCCTCAATAGCTTTGTCACTGAATTGCTTGATCAAAGATATCAAAATTAACTGAGTCGCCATAGGCGTGAGAAGAAACATTTTCTCTCAGTTACATCCTATCTAGTTCTTTTACAGAGTAATTATGACTGAGAGATTAATTTCCATATTTACAAAAAAGATATGGACTACAAACAACTCACCATTTTTAGGCAGGATGGACCCTAACCTTGTGTTTTAGTGGAGAACTGTTAACTGGCTTCTGTTTGGAATCACGCTGCTTTACCATCTTCCTGCCAAGCATATGGGAACAGTTTAATGGCTAGAAGATCAAGACCTCAGATTCAAATCTTCTTGAAGGGACTGTTTTCAGTCTATCCTAAGTCTCATTGGCTGCTATTAGCGAACTGCCTTGTCCAAGACAGGAGGATGGGGACCTTGTACCTGATGGTGCCTGAGAGCCAGATGCCAGCCTCAGGCAGGACTATAAGGATCATTTAAAAATTCTGTAGCTTGCTTCCCCTCCCTGTTCACATGCATTCAGGAGATGTTGCAGTGCTGCATATATCCATGCCATCCCCATGTCCAAAACAAGTCCTTAACACCAGGGGGCTGTGATTTATGAAAAGAACCTTCACACTCATGTTTTGCTGATTAAAGTGCTACTTTAATGGAGTAGACCTCAATGGAGTGCTTTAATCTCTGATTGTAAAAACAGACCTTTGTTTAAATTAAACCTCAACTCTTCCCTCCACAAAGGGACAAAAGAACCTGCACCTATGTTAGTTCAACTGCAAGAACACTGTGCTGGGGAACAGATACACCGCATCCAACAAGCTACCACAGTGACTGGGCCACCTTACTTCTAAGTGAACACATTCTCAGAGAGGAAGGTTGTTTGCATGCAGGGTTCAAACTGAATTCAGCCCCTAACACCTTTCCAATATATCTTTGGGGTTTTTCCTATGGAGGTGATGCCTTCTCTTCACTCTGGAAGAGCATCTTCCTCTCAGTGCTTGACTGCATTATGGCTGTCAAGCCCTTTGCATTTACATTAGGTTTTCCTTGGAAAAAGATGAATTATAGAGTGAAAGAAACAGTAAATTGGTTTAGGACTGACACACAATGCTCAGCTTGATGTGTGATCTCCTATATTCCAACAGATCAATTAAGGCTGTTAAGAAAAATATCACTGCTTGGGACATACACAGGTGATGACAGCATGTAAGAAAGAACCTTGTAAGGAGAGGGAGCAGCCAAATGGGAGCTCAGAGTATTTTTACATCTGTGGTTGTTCCCCAGGAAGTCTAGGCATTTAAATCCATCAGCAACATCCTAGCCAGGCACCTTGCATGTGAATTTCTATTCACCAGCCTTCCTGACAGGAAAGAATAACTGTGCTCATTTGAAAGAGGAAAACAAGATTCAATAAATTCCTCAAAATCAAACTTGAAGCCTCTAGAAGAGATGAGAATCAGAGATTCTCCAAGTCTGGCATACACATACAGATTGTATTGGAAAGTAAAACATAAAGTTGTGTTCTTTTTGCTTTTTGATTTGAGTCTCTACAGTCAATCCTACAGAATGAGTTGGACCCTTCCTTAGGCAGACCCAGACAGCTGTCCTATCCTGTCCTCATACCTCAAAAAACCATAAAGTTCACATCACACTATGACACCACAATAGCACAACAGCATCACAAGAGCACTTCCCAAGCTTCCACCCGTCTGCCTGTGAGAGGGAACTTTCAGCATGGCTGGGGGAATCTGACAAAGATGATTTCAGCAGAAGGGATCTGCCTCATATGAATTAAATCTCAGCCATCACTGCTGTTCAAGCAGGTCCCACCTTGCCAGTGCTGTATTGTCACCACAAGATCAGTATTAGTTTTGAAATTCCTGCTTCCTTAAGCAGCAGCAAGCTCCCTGCAGCCTTCCCAGCTATTTGACCATGCTCTTGCAGCACAGGAAAAAATTCATCTCAATTGAAAGACTAGGGTATAGGAAGTAGAGTGGCATTTCCCAAGTGTCCTCCCCTCAACTCATCATGGCATGAGGAGGGAATGGTCCTGTTCAGAGAGAAACAGGCAGAGTGACTGATTGCATCCATGCCACTGAAAGATGCTGATGAGAAAAACCCAGGCTCCTGCCTGTCATATTTTCAAAACCCCCAGACACTGGCTTAGAGCCTTTCCTGTCGCTTTCCTTAAGCCTCTGTTGAGGAGGAAGAGTGAAGATCCTGGAGACAGCATTTAGAGTCATAGACAGTTCAGCAAGAGACAATTTTTCACCCCGTTAAATCCCTCTGCAGAATATTATCTGCTGGTTTTCCCTCTTTTTTATGATTTTCTTATGATTATCTCCTGCTGTTTCTGTCCTCAGCAGCCAAATAAATAAATAGCAGTGTAGCTGTCAGCAGCTTTAGCTGAATAAGAAGGCCCTGCAGACCGCCTAGGTGGGCTGCCCCCTCCTTGCCTTCAGCACTGCTGCCCTCCAGGTAGATTCAGGATTCTGAGACCTAATGGCAAGAGGGAATGGGAAGGGGCTAAGAGTGCAGACACTTGCTTCTCTGCCCACGTTTTGCTCTGAAGACTAGGACACATCACTGTCTCACCTGCAAAAGATGATGATGATGATGATAATAATAACAGCAAGTTAGGGAGGAGAAGGGTTGTGAATATTTAATCTATGCTTGGAGCATGTTTTTATCATAATCCAAAAGCACAAATGAAAAAAAAAAATAGTACCAGAGATGAAGAGACTTACATGGGGTCACAAAGCCAGTCTGTGGCAGAGGCAGAAATAAAACCCAGCCAATCTGATAGCAAAACACTGGTGTCTTCTCCATAAAACAATTCTGCCCTTCAAAAATAGAAATGTGCTTGTTTCTCTTGTGCATGTGTCCTCTCTTCCTTTCTTCCTACTTTCCCTACTTTACCTTCTCCTCTGCCTAGTTTATTTGTACAACAGTGTCCAGGTGTGCCGAGCACTTCTCACACAAAAGCAAAGACAAGATGTCTATGTAGGGGACCCACGAGTTTGGCCACCATGTTCATTCAGAGCTCAGGAATTCTTTTGCAGACTCATTTTCTACACTGCCTAGGGATTCTGGCACCTTTGGGGCCATGTTTAATTCATCTCCTGCAACTATGGGATCTTTTGCAAGTACTGATTCTGTCTTTTTCACGAGCTTGATGCTCAGATGCCAGGCTTTTCTATATATAGTTTTCTTCTTCTTCCTACTTAGACAAAGCTCTTCCTCTACTCCAGCCTCCATCTTTCATCTTACTCTTTACTGCCTTTTACTCCTTCTTTGCTTTCAACATTACCTTCCTCGTTTTTACTTTCTGAGAATTCTTCTCTTTGCCTCACACAACCTGTTCTCTTTTATAATAAGTGTCTTTACATCCTTCTTCAAATACCCTCCCCAGCTTCCACATCTATCTCTGCCCATGCCTCCTGTCCTTCCCAACTTGTTAGGCATTGCTGGATCTTATCAAATAGACATCTTTCTAGGGATGCACTGTATATCAATAAAGTGATTCACTTCTCACTGCATATATGCCAAATTGACTTATTTTTAACATAACTATTAGAAGCTAAGTCTCAGGGCAGTGTCAGCAAACCAAAGTTGCCTAGTTTTGGACAATGTGAGATACCTTAAACCAGCAGTCGCTTATTTGATTAACATCCACTTTTCAAGGAAAAAAAGCATTTAATTCCTATTTCTTCCACCTCATATAACACATAAGATAAAAAAGGCAGAGGAAGGGTTAGAGATCCATATCTAGGTATCTACTATTCCATGAACATGAAAATATATTACACTTCCAGCCCTTCTCTCAGTATTTTCCAGACTTCAAACTAGAATGTTGATGGGAACAAAAGCGAATCTACTTGCTTGGGGAAGAAGAAAATTCTTACTCTTTTTTATATAGATGGCGTGATTTCAGCAAGCAAAGAAGTGCCAACCCACTCCCAACTGTCACAGGAACTGGCTTTTTTTCCTGACAACACTTTGAGAACGCAAAGTTTTTGAAGACAGGAAAAAAGGGGCTTTGTGCCTTATCTTGCTTTCAGGCAGCGATCTCTTTCCTAGCACTGGAAAGAGCAAGGATCAAGTCAGTTCCTTTGCACCTATTAATGCAAATTTTCAGGTGCTCCATCCACTTGATGTAATCTTTTTCAACTACTCTCTTCCCTCTGCCAGGCATCATGCCCACTGTGAAGGATTTTGTTGAGCTTAGGTAAAAACTCAAGATCTGATCATTAGAAGACAAAATCACGCCTCATGAAACTGGAGATCACAATTCTTTCAAACTTTCTACGCCCATACAACAGGTCAGTGCAGCAACTTCATGGCAACTCTAACTTGTGCCTATTGCAGCCCTGAACTGCTGCAATACAGGCAGGCAACAGGATATGTGCAAATACCAACATTTCCAAGCTTAGGTTTAAAAATAAATTTTAATTTTCACCTTTTTTGTACTTGTTTACTTGGTTTTAAACACTTCGATCTCCCTTACCTATTGTTACAAAAATTTATAAAAGTATATTGGAATAAGCACTGTCCTCAAGCTGCAGGGCTGAGCTGATTTGTACCCTGCTGTAGGAACCGTCATCCTCCTAACCCTACGGAGTTCCCGTCCATCTCTCTGAGCCCTCCACTGCTGCTGCTTCTCCTGGCCCTATGCACCTCAGCTCTGCTCCTCCCCCCACACCTGTGAGAGCTGGCACCCTGCCATCAGCAAGACTCCACGGGAGTCACTTCTCCAAAACCTGAAGCCAACACAAGCCAGAGAGAAGACAAAAGCAAACAGGCCAGAGAGGCTGAGGTCTCTCTTTGCTGAGAACTTATAACTGCTTATTCTTCTCCCCAGCTGAAAAACATCACCAACATTGCCAAAACACTTTGGGTGGATTCCGTGGAGGAGTCTGTGGCTACTACCTGTTAAATTTCACCACCTCCAGGGAAGGCCAAACCATTCTGGAGCTGCCTGCGAGAAGTCTGAAGCAGCTATGGGCACAGACCTTTCCTCAACAACCACAAAGCTCCTCAGGTAGCTCCTCTACCAAAGCCCCCTGGGGCTGCAGCTTGGGAATCCACCTGTCTCCAGAGAAAGCCCAGAGGCTCCAAGTGATGACTCACAGAAGTCCTGGAGAGCTACAGGGCATGGACCTGCCTTTAATACAAAGAAAAAGTTTTTCAGCTAACTAACTAACTAGGAAAATTGTGTTGCTGCTACCTGAAACTTTAGTTATCTATAAACAAAATCAAAACACTCTGACAGTTGTATGAAAAAGCCCTGAATTGAAAAAAAAAAGGGGAGCATGAGCCCCAACAATATCCTGCACCGCCTCCCCATATGGCAGGCAGGGGCAAGGGCAGCCAAGTGGAGAGCTCTTTCCTCAGGGTATAACAAGCAGGAGCTGCTGGAGCTACAGCTAGGCAGAAGTATTTTTGGCAGGGATTAAATCAAGAATACTTAGGAACAATCTGGCTAGCCAGAGAGAAAGCAGCCATAATGGGTAGTTCAGCCTTGTTGTAGTGTGTTTCTATACTTTGTAATACTTTGAAGTAGTTTGGGTTTTGTATTCCTAAAGTTTTCCCAAATAGTTTATCCCAGATTGTACTCCCTTTCCATTTACCTATGTAATTCCTTTCCCTTGATGAGATCATCCCCAAATCCCCAAATCTCCACCCTGGCTTTCTGTCAATCTCTCAGCATCCCATCCCCTCCATCTAGAAGCTTCGGTCCAAGACGTCGAGTGATTACCCAGAGGCCAGGGGTCAGCCCCCCAAGACTTTCTTTATACACTGTCCTCAATGTTCATCCCTTAGTACCCATCCCTTAGGGTCCTTTATTGGTTGGTAAAATGTTATCTACTTTTGGTTTCCACCTCCCTTTAAATGTAACCTTGGCACATCTCCCGCGGCTCTCAGCAGGAGGCTCCCTAAGGTGCAGGAGCTCCCCTGGCTCCTGAATGAAACCTTGGATTAACCCCTGCTAAGAGTCAGCCCCGTATCTTCCACCAGTGTCTCTGGTGTCTCTCCTGCTGCAAAGGTGCCCAGCCTGGCTGCCCTCAGCACCCTCGGGGCACAGAGAGTGTCTCCCACAGTCGGCCGTGCCGGGGATGCTTCCCAGGTGTCTGTGACTCGGGGCTGGCCGGGGTTCCTGAGGGGCTCCCAGAGGGACAGAGACACAGCCTGCCATACATTCCACCCCAAGAACAATCAAACCAAAATGATGACTGCTATCTCAGTACTAGGTCTCAGCAACCCTGCCTTGGGATCCAAACCACAAAGCATATCCCCTCTCATGGGAGTTGTGCAGCTCTTCCTCTGCTTTTCCTATGCTTTACAGCCTATTGACACTACTTCATTATGATGTCTTAGAGGCACCACCCTCCACCCCAACAAAAAAATAGTGATACCCTAGGTGAGCAAAGGGTTTGAAAAAGGGGCAAGGCAGGAACAGTGCTATGGGCACAGGGACACACTGGGAAGAACGGGGTGTCAAGTTTGTTACAAGGTAAGCCTCAAAGCTCACCTTTGATGCTCCAAGCCAAAGTTGGCCTTCAGCTGAGAGGGAGGGGATCAAGGACCCAGTTTCAGAGTCTGTTGGAGAAGATTGGTTGGCCTAAACCCTTGTGATACCCTGGGTCACAGACTGACAGGGGCTGTCTATAGAGACCTCAAGGGTGTCTGGGCATCAAACATACCTGGGTGGATAGCACAGTACCAGGGAAAGCAGGAGGGCAGGAGCCATTGGAGAGCTAAGGCTACTGAAATGTTGGCAGGCAAATCCAGCACTGCAGGACAGCAAGCCAAAGGGAAACACAGATAGAGCCCAGCCACTGGCTGTGCCACAAGAGATGGGTGCCATGAGCAACAGTGCATGGCAAGACCTCCAGGAACAGTATCCAACACCAAACCTAAGAGTCCATCCACTGGCACAAAGCTGGAGAGCTGGGCAGAAGCCCAGGAAGCAGAGAGGAACCGTGCTCTTGGGCGAGCCAGGTGATGAAGGGGAAAAGGCAACTGCTTCATGCAACCTCCACTTTCCAGACCTTTTACACTAAGCCATCCTCTACCCAGCCCCAGGAGCTGGCACTCCAGTGGAAGAATCTCCCCAGGCAGAAGACAGAGGACAGTGGGGTAAAGCAGTGAGAGCACACTGTGCTGAGCACTGGTACAGATCAGCTGGGACACTGGGAGGTTTGATAAAGGAAATGAAGAATACACAGTGGGACCATGAAGCTATTGTGGCCAACCCCATGTGAAGACAGATCAAAACTGCAGACCCTGCTGCAGATGTTAATACAAGGTATAAGGTAAGGGACAGTCACTGAACCCCAGAAAGGAAGCAAATTAATCTTTAGGCTGAAACAAAACTGGCACTCTGGAGTAGAAGGAAAACCACCACTCCCTTTTCTGCAGCAATCATCAGGCTTGTATATTGTATTTGTGTGTTGCTATTTTTTCTCCATCCATTTTCCAGTTACCAAGAAACTCAGTTTGGGAAGCTGTTGCACAAATCTGTGTTTCTTCTTGCCCTGTTTCTGCAACGGATCAGCTCAGAAATGAGTTTTACCCCGTGACCTCCAAGAAGCTTTCACACTTAAAGAGTACTGCTGAGCACCTGTCACTACAGGAAAACCAGCATTGAACCACTGATGAAGAGCTTGACTGTGCCTTGTTCAGATAATACCTTAACTGGCTTCAGTGAAAGCATTGAGGGAGTGCAGTGAGCAGCCTCCATCCCTAGTGTAGAAATACAACTGCCACTCTCGTGGAGCTACAGCTAAATGGCAATTGAGCTGTTCCCTTCCACTGCACTGTCAAATGTAATTTACTCCCTGGCATTGTGTGATCAAGCAAAGGACGGGCAATAACATACACAGCAGCTTATCCCAGAGAATGGCAACTTCACCTCTTTAGCTTTTAACTGAGTCTGACGGCAACTTCAGACATGTGTCCGTATCTCTGCTGCAGTGCTCCCATCCCCAGCACTTGTGGCAACAAAGGTCTTTGGTTGAAACTGGGAAATTAGCATGACAGTAAAGGTAAAATCCCAAGACTTTGCTATGGAAGAGTAAAAGCTGTTTAGAGCATTGTGTAAATTTATGGCAAAAAGAAATAAAGGTGAATTTTATACATTCCTGTTATTGCTTGTACATCTTTGCAATAATGTTTATTGATATGTTTGAATGAAGCACAAGCTGTACTTCAGTTCAACTGCCTGTGAAAATGGGACATTTGTCAAGAAACAAACCTTACGGATACTAGCAGCTCTTCTCTTCCCTGTTGTTAGTTGGGAAATACTATAAAAGGTCAGAAGCACCAGGGAAAAGGTATCCACCAAGATGCCCAGGGTGCCTTGGCTAGCAATCCCTGAGGTGCAGAGAGGCAAAGCTCAGCAGGTTAATGAGAAGCATCTTAACTTTGCATTGACACTCATGCATGGACTAAAAATATGCATGCACATCAATTTCAGAATCCCTATGAGGCACAATAAAGTTAACCTTGCATGGCCAGAGAGATAGACTACAAACCTGTCTCACTGAAGTCACTTGGCATGGCTTTAGCCAAGGCACCCTGTAAGAACTTGGCCATGACTTCCCTTGACACGCAGAAATGCCCTTGCTCCTCCTTTCCACCAAGCCCTGTTCCACGAGGTGAAGAGCCTCTTTTAACTCCTCTGAATTTTAAAGACCCCTGAAGACATGCAGCACATTTAAAATTCATTAAATGCAAAAGACATTCCTTTCAGGAGCTACCATGTCAGAACTGAATGCCCCAAATTTTGACAAGGCTTGGACTCGGCTCCAAGTCTGGTTTGCTACCAGATGCAGAAACAACATCAAGTCTTTCCACACCAAAACTTTTGTATTTGCATCTCTGTGCTGAGCTCTAAACAGCCTATGCTTCCAAATGTTATCATGCTCTGTGATTCTGCTTCAGGCACACTTCACCTCCCATCACCTGATTTGCACTAAAAACTCTTGGTATGGGGCTAATTCTGTTCCCAAAAAGCATGGCTACCACGCAGCTCATGCACTTTAGACTCCTCTCTGTAGGCGCCTCTTTCTCACCTTGTCCCAGCAGCAGCTCTGCCAGTACTGCTCATTCCTGAGTGAGAATTATTCCAGTCATACATCCGCTCTGCATGTGGCACTCGTTACTGGACAAACCAGACCTGGCCCTGTGGTCCCCTCCCTCCCCATCCTGCAATGTCACTTTTCATTAAGCTTCATAAGCCATTCAAGTGACAACTCTCTCTGCATTCATTGCTGCACCAGCCCAGGGAGTATGAATGGCCTCTGGTTAACATCACATCACTGCAGTGGCTTTGTTTTTGTGCATGTTGATCAGAAATTACCTGGCTTAGAGAAAGTAATTTAGTGATAAATGATTGCTCGTTCAGAGGTAGCTAGTTTCAGCCACGGCTGCCAGGTATTAATCTATTTGTCAATCCTTTCAGATCTTCTGCACTGATGAGCAGCTCCCAACTCTGGAAAGTGAAGCCCCCTATTCAGAGGGCGGGGAAAAGGGCAAAGAACTTATTCCACACCTTTTCAGCTACATTTGCAAGGTGCTCTCAAAGCAAGGAGGACCAACTGGGAGGGATTAGTGAGGGCCCAGGGTTCCAGCTTTGACCTTCAAAAGGGCTTTTGAACAGATCTCAAAAGCAGGAAGAGCACAGATTAAAGTTTCAAAAGTACCTGGGAATGTCTGGATGAAAAACTGAGTGGGAACATACCAGCTCATATAAAAAATTCAAAATTCTTCTTCTATTACCAGCTTTCACAGAATGTTCAACAGGAGCATTTCCACAATGAAATTTTTGGACATAGAGGAGCTAAAAGTTAAGTGAGAAGCTGGACTACTCATCCAAGATATACAGCTCTCAAGATCCACTTCCTTTTCTGCAACAGGAATTCAAAGTTCAGGCCTCCTACCTTTTCTGAGTAGTTGTACTGCTCTTTGGTACAATAACTCTTTACATAGGAGCTTTACACCCCTTTTATTCCCACCAGTGATTTTCCCTAAGAGAGAGGAACCCAGAAAAACAACAACAGCTTTCCAACATTAAGACAAAGAATGTAACCTCCAGTTTCTTTAGGACACAGCATAAAATCAGTCAGTCACCCAAGCCTGCTTGTTTGCAGACTTCTCCCAGTTTAAATAAGGATTGGCACATGTAGCTCATAGGTCACACTGCACTTCTCCACGTAAGAGAGGAGCTCCCAGAAACCATGGGGATGAATCTGAACTCTACATGCAAATACTTCTGAAATTCTATGGCATATCATTTGATATGTGGATCTAATTTTCACATATATGGTTCCCAGATGTGGAGATGTCACAACATTCACCAAAATTTGAAACTTCCAGGCTATTTTCATCATGCCAGTCATAATTCAAACTCTGGAAAAAATTCATGAGTCTTGTGTTGGATTAAGTATATTGCTATAGGACACTAAAAAAGCCATGACTTTAAATAATTGTCTGATGGAGAAGTTTGAAGAGCAGACAGATTTCCAAGCTGTTACCAGAGTCTTGATAATGAAACACACACAGTAGTCTTCAGACAAACTCCTTGAAAAAAATTGCAATAGTTTGATGGTGTTTCCTGATGTACTGCGTGTAAGGGTTCCTGGAGAAAACTGCTTCCTTTTTGTGACAGGAAACTTCTCATTCTCATTTGGAGCAAAATGTCTGCATGTTCCCTTTCCATCCACTCCCTGCTGGGCTGCAGTCCTATTTTCTTGAATCACTCAAGTTTGGAGACTCCAGTGGTGAGCCAGTGACAGATCATGAATTGCCTTACCGAACCCTGCAGGGAACAGGGAAGCATGCACATGCTGTCTTGAAAGCAGATACATAAGGCAAATGGGACCCCTCCACCAAAGCTCTCTTCTTTCCAGCCTACCCAGCTTCTTTCTATCCCCCCCTTGCTCATCTTTTCTTCCTCTCCCACAAGCCAGGGAGAGTCAGTATTTGGAAATAATTACCTACAACTTGGCCCCTAACTCTCCTCTTCCTTCCCCTTAGCTGGCGTAGAATTCATTTTCTTCATAGTAACTTGTGTTGGGCTGTGTTTTGGATTTGTACTGGAAATAGAGTTGGTAACAGAAATGTTTTAGCTACTGTCAAGCAGAGCTTACACGGGGCCAAGGCCTTTCCTGCTTCTCACAACACCTCACCAGTGAGAAAGCTGGAGGTGCACAAAAGCTAGGAAGGGACACAGCTGAGACAGGTAATCCCATCTGACCAAAGGGATATCTCACACCACAGGACATCATGCCCAGCATAGAAAGTAGGGGGGAAATTGGCTGGGGGCTGCTTCTCAGGGACTGGCTTGGCATCGGTAGGTTAGTGGGGAGAAACTGTTTTCATTTGCATCAGTTGACTATCTTGGGCTTTATTTATCTTGTAATAAACTTCTATTTACCTTGTATTAAACTTCTTTTATCTCAACCCACAAGTTTTCTCACTCTTACTCTTCCAATACTTTTGTTTCGCCCATTCTGCTGGAGGAGAGTGGCGGAGCAGCTGTGTCACTCTCAGCTGCCAGCTGGGGTTAAACCACAACACTCGGGACCATGTCTCAGGCAGAGCCTTAACGGCTGTTGGATAAAATGGCCTGGGGAGGAGCAGGGCTGCCCTTCCAGTTGCAGCTGGGATGGCTTCTCCCTCCACTCAGATGAGTGATAATGATGAGGAGGGATCACCTACGCTGCCTTTGGACCTCAGCCGTGACCACTGGCCATGGGCACAGGCATCCTGCCCGGGGCTGGCCGGGACTCCCGCAGGTGCGAGGGCACTGGCGGAAGCTCAGGCGGATTCCCACGCCTCGGGAGTGCCGCCGAGAGCTGTTCCCCCTACCTTTGAGCCGGCAGGTTTACAAGCCTCTAATTCCCAGCTACAAGCACTGCTGCCCGTGCCAAGGAAGCAGCAGCGCGTGCTGTCACTCACGCGGCTGGAAGGCCGCTCCTGCCAGCGTTTGTGGCTATCGGACCAGCTGCTCGGGGCTGGGAGCAGATGGCAGGATGGCACACCTGACAGGGAGCAGACCTTCCAAGGACGAAGGGGGAGGAAGAGTTTGCATGCAGCATGGCCAGCCACAATTCCCAGCCATGCAAAGATGGAGCAAATGTACACGCCTCTTCCTCTCTGCCACCCCCCAAGCTGTAAGAAGAGATTTTCACACTAGGGTAAACCTGGACAGGTGTTATTGATACCTCTGCATTTGTACACTTTTCCTGCCTCAGACAAAATGCCCTTTGTTTGATCTAATTACCAAGCATATTGAGCTAATTATCAAGCAAAATCCCAGTTCAGCCTTTCCCATGAGATGCAAGAGCAGTTTTCAGGTCTCAGATACTTTAATTCCGCTCCACCCCCCAGAAACAATAGCATTGGAAAAGACGAGAGCTCCAGTCAAGGGTGAGCATATTCCTTCTCCAGACTTAGTCCATTCTGAAAAGAGGTGAGGACAGAGCACAGGCTACAGAAGTTAATCCCAGTTCCAGCTCCTCATCTTCCCATCTATTCCAGATGAAGTTAACCAAATGAACGAATACGAAACATCACAGAACGCAAGAGATATAAAACAGTGATTATGTCGCATACAATCCATCCTGAAGAACTGATATGTGAGCACACATACATTTAAATATTTGAAAAGCATCTTTTACAATGAATATCAAAATGACTTACAATCCAAGTCAGAGAAAAATGCCCTTACTTCTCCCTATCTCCCTTTTCTCATTACAGAGATAAATCCCGGGTGCATCTCTCAGTTGCAGAGGGAGACTGAAGAATATATATATAAAAACATATATATGTGTGTATGTATAAAATATACAACAGTAATAATCTCAATAATTTTAAGAGAAGCTTGCTGCATAATACAGGAAGTCTGGGAGACAAGAAATTCTGGGTAATAGCTGGTTTCCCCCCTCCCATCGTTAAAATGGGAGGGAAAAGATACCAGGGAGCAAATGCACAGCTTGTATTGTGTATAAGAAAGTGAAAGGAAGGCAGGAAGAAAGGAGCTGGAAGGATAGCCACACACATGTGCCAATAGTTTGCGGTCCAGCAACCATGGACAGTCAGCACTGTCAACACCAAGGATGCGAGCAATTCCTTTCCCAAGATTTTAAAACACGTCAATTATAGAGATCTTTCCATTGCATTCTTGGTTTATAATGAAAACTGAAATGAATCCTGACTTCAGAATCTCAGTCTTGTTTGTTTTTCATTTTGTTTTGTTTCTTTTCTGCCAACTCCCCCCAGCTACTGTGGAACTCAATCAAGAATCTTGGCAGCACTGCTACCACTGCAACCATGCTGCTTCCACACATCACAGGGGATGATCTGACTTGGGGGGAGTAATTCACACTCACACACACTGAGATGGAGAGATGTTGCTCTTTTAATTAGAGGGCTACACCTCTATTCCCACCTCCGGCCACACCTGAAAACATACACAGCAGCACAACTATATCTCAACATACTTGTCACATTCTCCTCTGTGATTCCCAAGAAATTCACAGGTGATTTACTTGGACAGATTTTGTATCTGAACCTCTCAATTTTAAAGTGCTTTTCCCAATGAAATGCATATCTGTAGATTTTGATCTGAATGTCTTCAATGTCAACATGTGAGCCCTACTGTACGTGCGCCTCTGCACCAGCCCCTGGCACCATGCAAGGGCCAGCAAGGCTGCAATGCCCTTCACTGGAGCAACACAGTGTCCTGCCTACACAAGGCTGAAGAATCCTGTCAGTACTCCAACAAACATTCACAGCCCTGAATCACACCAACATCATTAATCAGGGTTCTAGGAAACAGAAAGGATTCCCAAACAATAAGAAAAGTTCATTTCCCCTCTTCTTTTTGTCATTAACGAGCCTCGAGGGTGGTTGCAAGCCATATTTTCAACCCTTGCTCTGTCACCAAAACCACAAAAGGTTGAGAAGAATTTACTTTCAGAAGCAGAGGCATCTGGTAAAGCACAAATTATCACTGAGACACATGACAAAAAATTCCAGAATTGGTAGTGCTGCAATTGCCTTCTGTATAGAAAACAGGATAAAAAGACAGTCCTGTGAAGTGGCTTCTCAAAGTGTCACAATAAATAAGGGGGACAGTGAGAAATGCAATATAAATCTCCTGACCCACAAATGTGCTTTTCCAACCAGACCATGCTGTCATCATAACATGCACCCTCAGGACCCTGTGCAGCCAAATGAATTGCGCTCTGTTGCATTTTTAGCCATGCATGCAGTGGATGCCAGAATTCTATAACTGCACTTGCCATGTACGGAGCACACAGTCACCTCCTCCCGTGGATGTACCTCTATGTTTACTCAGCTGTACACACCTTTCCATCAATGTATCCAGCAGCAAAGCACAGCACCTGGGAAGTTATAAGCACATGCCAAAGCTCCCACATGTGCAGGATGCTGGAGCCCAGCACACAAGCCCTGGGTAACTGAACAGAACCCTGTGCCTTGGCTATGTCTCTTACTGTTTGAGCTTTGTAAAAAGTGACAAACACGTGCATTTCTCCTCAGCTTTGTCTCACAAGTATGGCAGTGCTTGCATGGACCCAGGTGTTCAACAAATGATCAGCCAGCTGTAATGTAACTTTAAATGCAAGTTTGTGTATTGGCTCTGGGAACAAGACTGAGAGATGCAGTTGAAAGGAACACAGTCACTCTGAGTACAGGATCTGCATAAATCACTGTCCAGTATATTCATTCCTATTGACAGATTAATTCCTTTCTCAGGTTTTGCTTAAAAGTGTACCACTGAATACTAATAACAGTTCCCAGAGCTGCAGTAATGTCACTCAAACCAGGGTGAAAGATGCCGGAGGGGATGATCTATGGCCTTCTTGACAGGGGAAGCTCCCAGCTGCTCCAGCTCCCTAGGCTGGCAGCTGGCAGCAGTGAGTGGAAGGAACTACCTCCTCACCCTCGAGTGGATGGGATTACCCAAGTCTCTAGGACTGGCAGGAGGTTGTAAGGAAGAGAGCAGAGACTCTCTTTTAGACTTGGAGGAAAACCTCTCAAGGTCTGTCAGAGTGAAACTGGAAATAGCAAAGCAAATCTTCACCTCCCCATAAAACTAGCTGCATATGCAACACAGAAAGGCTGCTGGCCTGAGAAACTAGGCAGGTAGCAGAGCAGGGAATCTCTCTAATGTTTCCCAGCCCCAGATGATTTCTTATGTGCATTTCATTCTCTGCACCTGAAAAAAAAAAAAAAAACTAACGCAAGGATATTTTCCCTTAATCAAGTTTCCCAGCCAAGGTGTCAGGCACAGAGAAATCACTTGTCACTCCAGTGCTTCCCAGCATGCGCTCACTGCACCAAGGAACGGAGGGCAAAGGGATTACAGAATTAAGCGATACTGGTACAGCAGCCAGAGAGTGGCCAAGATTTACCTGTCACTCGGAAGAAAACTCCATTTCACTTTGTGATTTACTAAGAGTGAAACTTAAAGTGGTGGGGCCTCGCCAAGTCCTGGGATCTATAAGCAGGCAATGTCAAACCATCAGCACATGACAGCCCAGACCAGGCAACTTAACCTTTCTCTGGGCAAGGCAAGAGCAGTGGCAGGATAATCCCTTGGTTCAGGCTTAGGACAGGCTCCTAGAGTCCTATCAGACTTCATCACTGCCTGCCAGTCAACTGAAGGACCAGCCTCAAACATTCACAGAGGACCAGAAGCAGTGTTTTCTGGGAATCTGGATAATGGCATCAGCCCAGCAGAGCTGGGAAGGTGGCCTCCCATCTTCACGGTGTTTGAATAAAGACAGCAAGTTTGAAGGGAAATGGTTGTTTAAGGTGTGAGCAGCCCCCTGGATTTTTTGTTGATGACAGCACCAGGACCAGCCTGGCAAGATTCGTCACAGGTGAGGATGAAGTGCAAGAGCAGAGCAAAGGGCCCAGCTAGCACAGTTCCTCTACTCTATCTCTCCCTTTCAAGCTAGCTGCTTGCACCAGGCTGTCTCCAGCAGCAGAACTGTCAGGACTGTGGGAGTCACAGTGCTGCATCTGCCCCTGCTGATGACCAATGACCCTTAAGGTAAAATCTGTTTCGGCCCATATACTTTCTTTAGTGAAAACACTCTTTTTTCTCCCCCAAGAAAAGTTTTGACCTCTATCACTCCTAGCTCTGTACTCCTCTTACTCATACAGAGATATGATCAAAAGCCCTTGGGACAAAGACCTCAAAAATAACATCTTGCTCTTCTATTTCTTAAGCGCACACCTCCATCATATTTCACCTCATCAGACTTCCCTTCTCCTCCTAAGATCCCACCTGCCTCTGTCTGTGACTGCTTCTCTTCCTTCTCCAAACTGTCCTTCCCAGTTGTACACTGGCTGGATGGTCTAATCAGAATAAATACCTATTACACGTTCTTTGCAAATTATCACAGCCTCTTTGTTACAGTTTCACTCTCATTTCTCCCCACACTTTTGATCATGGTGTTTCCACTCCCCCAAAACTGAGAGCTCAGAAGGACAAGTGATGAGCTCCTGCTAAAAGACACAAATCAGCAATTTCACAGGTACTGAGGGGAGACTTGGATGAAAATCGTAAGTTTGCAGCTGGCTGGCTGTTTTTCTCTGGTTGGCTGAACCAAACTCCAAAGCTGGACAGCTCTCAATTTGGAGGAAAACCCAGTTCACTTGACTCTATTTCAGGTTGTAAAAAGCGTAACTAGAACACTTTCAAAAGCCAGGTGTACCTGAAGGCAGATTAATCCCTAAGTGCCATGAATCAATGCAATGTGGTTTCATACTGCAACGATAACCATTCTCAGGCTCTTCATCTTTCAGCCAGCTTTGTTCCTATTGATTGCATCCCATCATAAACTTGACAGCACCCTAGTGCCAGCCAGGGCCTCTCTCCTACCCCATTTCAGTGCCAAGGGCACGCTGCCTTCCAGCTTGGTGTAATGGACCCAGCCCTGCACAGCTCTGAGTCCACAAGCTTCTGCTTGGTGTCCTTATTATAGTAATTTTGATGCTCTCCTATGTCTCCATCTTTTCTCATTCCTCCCTTCCATGTTAGATGCTGTGCTTTCTTCTATTTAGACTAAGTCCTTGAAATCCACCAATGAACAATTACCTTTATCCTCTTTGTGCTTCTTCAGTTTCTTTCCTCAGCCTTTTTCCTTCCCTTCCTGACTCCATTCACTGTATCTCTGCCTGTACTCACACCATGCATTTTAATCCCTGATACTTCTCTCTCATGCCTTTCCCTGCTTTCAAGCTCTTCTACCAGTCTTTTGCTTTTCCACTTCTATAATCTACTCTGAATTGTCTTGTCTCTGCCGTTTCTAAGTAAAATTGAGACTGCCCATGAACACTTGAAAGGTATTTCCCTGGATTTTTTTTTTTAATCTTCCAAAACAAGCCTCAAGGCTCAGTCAAAGCCTATTTGCCTAAGAGTAGCTACACAAAAGGGCTTGTGCCAGTTGCAGGTATAGTTAGTTTTAAACACACACACACACACACACACACACACACACACACACTTGTCTGTTCTGCTTTCTCTTCAAACACTGGGAATAAAATATTACTCCGATTCTCTTCCTTGTCATTCTGTGTGGGCCCACTGCTAGGCAGAGCTGAAGGGTAAACACAGATTAACTGGTTTACAGCACTTCTGATTTGGCCAGCACAGGGCTTCTCGATGTACATTCACAGCTGTGATACACCAAACAACACATAATTTATCTTATTTATGTTGCAGGTAAACTCTTGAGACTGCTCATTTTAGATACAAATTTGTGACATTGCTTCTGCAGAAGTGAGGCCAAACACAGTGGTGGTGGGGGCTGACAGTACAGCAAATCATGTTACTTGGGTGCAGTATGTTCAATCAAGCATTGGATTTGACATTTTTGTCATTGTATTTGACATTTTTACTTCAAAATTCACCTGCACACAGCTGGAAAACCAAGGGGCTAAGCCTGGCTCCACAAAGGGAAAAACGTGGCCAAATGTGGTATGTATCTTGAAAAATGGGAAGACCAGGGGATTATAAAGCAAAGAACTTAGCTTTGGTTCCCAGAAGAGACAGGAACAAATAACCAGACTAGTTTCAAGCACCTGCAAGATAACAAGGCGATGAGTAACAGGCAACATGCACTTGTCAAGGAAAATCATGTCAAACCAATCTAATTTTCTTCAGTGGAAGGGTAATGGGTCTTGTGGACAGCAGAGAAACAGTTTAGTCATATATCCTGACCTTAGTAGGCTTTCTGGCACCTCTTCTCCAAACATCCCTACAGGCAAGCTCAGGAAATATGGTTTGGATGAATGCACTATGAAATGGCTATACAACTTGTTGGGAAACAGTACTCAGAAAGTAGTTACTAATGGCTCACTGTCAACATGCAAGGATACACCAGTGGGGTTTCTGCATGGGTATGTTCACAGTCTGGTGATATTCAATATTTTCATTAACAACCAGGATAAAATCTGTTTATTAAATTTGCAGATGGCAGGAAGCTGAGCCAGGAGCACATGTGGAAGATAGGTATGGAATTGAAAAATTATCTCATTTACAACATGAACTGATAAAAAGTTGAATAAATACTACATGGGCATGTGCAAGGTATTATGCTTTGGCAGGAATAACTGTCTCCATTGACAGAGGATGAACAATCAGGCCATTAGCATCCTAGCAGAAAAGGGGCCTACAGGATAAAAGCCAATAGTATTCCATAAGCTCAGCACGAATCACTTTACTGCCTTGCTAGAAAGGAAAAAGAAAATACAATATACTTGTACAAGGACGAAATCTGCAAAACACAGAAACTATCTTTACCCAACAATAGTGGGAGTGAGCCAGAGTACTGTGTCCACCTTGGGAAAATAAAGCCCCAAGGAAAGTGTGACCCTGCTGGAGAGAGATCTGAGGAAGGTAATGATAATAACCAGAAGCTGAGAAAACATAATTTCTATGGGAGCTTGAGTGCATTGGAGCTGTTTACTTTACAGACGATAAAGAGAAAGATGAGACATTAGACAGTTTTCAAAAACTTGAAAGGTTTCATAAAGAAATACAACAGATTGTTCTGCATACCCACGACAAATACAACAAGAAAAATGGGGGCTAAATTGCAGAAAAGGAGATTAAGGTCAGAAGTCCCCTCTGAGCTCTAGCAGTAAAAGCATTAAGCACTGGAAAAAATTGTTTTGTGCTGCAGAGACCCCACAAATAGTAGGTGTTTTAGAGTCAACTAGATCAACAGGTCAGGAAACAGCCACGTAAAGCTGATCTGGTCTTTCAGCAGTGCAATGAATGAGATCCTCTCACCAGGTTACTTCTAGCCATCTCATTGTAGTTTCTCTCTCACACAAAACATTAATCTATGTACAATACTCTCCTCACCACCCTTGCTTGCACACATGCAAGTTATGAGAAGTAAGCCAGGCTGCTGGCACACCACAGAGTGCTGCCAGTGCTTTGTGTAGCGACAGTGACGAGCGTGCAGCAGCTCGTTGGAACTGGACAGTGGGAATAGCTTAAAACTTTTCTTTCCACCTGATTAAGTAGATCAGCTTACGACACAACCCACGAGGGATTTACTTTTTGGCATCACTGGGGATGACCCCAGCAATGTAAGAAGCTAAGGCAGCAGATCCCAAAATAGGGGTCTTGACTCCAACAAAAAAAGTCTGAAATCTTGCAGGAAAGATCACTGCCCCAGAAAATGGAGCATCAAGAAGAAAAGTTTCCTAAAATCCTGAGCTAAGGGGTTTTTCTCCAAGAATCCAACAACTTTCCCTCTCAACTGAAAGCTGTTGTGAGACGCAAATCCTATATTGAGGTAGTGGCCTTTGTAACTCTATATTGCTCTGCAGTATAAGGAGCAGCAGGACAAACACAAGCTCCTATAGCAGTGACCTGGGTTATCAGGCAAGTCTGTGATTAGACCTGCTCAGAAAATGGAATTTTGTCCAGGGGGGAACCACACTGTCCAACACTTTCCAAGCAAAAGCACTCTGTCCGTACATTCCTATCCTCTTTGCCTATTTGTGGTTACAACAGGCACGACTGATGGGGGACCAGTAACAGGGGCCAGTCCTAGCCCCAGTACTCAGATATTTTCCCTGTGCATGTCCCACACTTAGCTGTATGGGATCTGGGCAGTCTGGACTTGAAAGGTAAATCACAGGACAACAGCAGAATGCCAGAGCATTTTTCCTGACCTTTCTAATGAAGATATTCAGATCTCAAAATGTTACCAGCTGAAAGGACAGTCATGCCTTCTCTAACAGCTCTGCGGTGGGAATATGAATGACTTTGCACCACCAGATAAAAGGTATAAATGCCAAGGGGAGAGAAAAATGGCTTGGGTCAGTCCAAATGCATCTCATTAAGGAAGAAATAACAGCAAGAAAAACAAGAAAATGAAGGGTTGGGGTGAAGGACTACTTAGCTCAGAGTGTGACATTCCATATAATTCTCACCAACAAAACGCATGATGTCTTACCTCACGTGCCTTTGCATGTGTGAAACATGGAAAACAACTTCAAGATTAGATGCCTGCAATCATGCCTGCTTGTACAGATGCATGCATGCATGCCTCTACTGATTTGTGAGGCCACTTCCTTTTCTGCGCTTTTCTGAAACTCCGCTGATTTCCTCTTGTGGAGTTTCCAGATGGTGTCCTTATTGAAATGGTGGCTCAGTGTTCCCTAGAACCCTCACATGGTTAAGCACTCAGCCACTGCCACAATGGGAAACACCTTTTACAATTCAATTTGATCTTTCTTGGGGATTACTAGAAGCACCCACTCTCACTGTAGCGAACTTTTAGACTGCAAAAATGGTTTTACCGTAAGAGGTTTTAACTGTCGTAGGCATCAAAATGGCTTTGCAATGGCTATGAGTAGATTTAACTCAGAAGTTTGACAGTCCCATGTGCTCAACAGCACACTGAATGATTCAGTAATGATAGTGTACATATCTCCCCAGGGCACCCCAGTGTGAAGATGCACAGAGATTGCAGCCCCATCCCCGGAAACAAGAAGGCATCTAGCTCCCTTGGCTGGGCAGAGAAGCAGCTTTTCTTTCAGATCACACTGAGCATTGGTGAGCAAAGGCATGGGGGATGATTACACCTCACTTCTGGATGTCCATGACAAGTCTCCCCCTATTCATTCACCTCATGTTGCATTAACTGTAAGCAAGGGGATTTTTATGCCATTTGCAAAACGGTGGCAGTAGAGATAAGCAGCAAGGTGTGGCAGGAAGCATTATCAGATGAAGAGATACCCAACCCACAGCTGATATCAGACTAGAGCACAAACTAGCTGTCTTATGCCCGTGTTTCAAAAGGAAACATCTCTCCCCACAGCACAGTATTTGTAAGCTGGGGTGCTGGAATGGGTCCAGAAAGGAAAGGATGGATTTTCCAGCACATCACCCAACTTCACCTGATGCCTGGGGCATGGGAAAGGACACCCCCCCTGCTCTATGCAAGATAAAAAGCTTATGTTGAAACAGGGTAACTCCAAGCTTGGTATCTGGAGCAGGTGCAGGTATTTGGCTGGCTTTCTCAGCAAGTGCAGTATTCACAACTGGAAACAGATTTTTTCAATAGAGCTGATATCTCGTTTGGGCAACAAACCTAGCATCCAGGTTTATCAGATCAGAGCTCCTCATGCTGGGAGCAAGCATGAGTGAAAAACAGAACCTGTAATGACAGTCACTGGAAGTGTTGCAAGACAGCACTACATGTGGTCAGCACCTGTTAAACACTCTTGTGTGGATCCTTCAAAATTCCTCTTGCCCTTTTTGGCACTAATGATGAGCCTCAGTCTCTCAGACAGCTGACTTCACCTATTCAAGCCTCATGATATGGAGATAAGTATTCCTACATTTTTGAAACTAAAATGCAATTAAAATATTTTCTAGATAGCCTCAAGTGAGAAGTTTTAGATATTTTGGAAGCAAATACTTAAGGTACAAATTTCTTGCTTCAAATAGATTTCAAAGAAACTTTTCACTTAAAAACAGAACATAATTTTCTTCTCCATATGGACCTACGACCAATCCCTCTGTCCTTCCCAAACATCCTCCTAAAATTGCTAACATAAGGAAATCTGAAGCGCTGCAGCTGCTAGATTAATCATCTACATGCTATACACAAGCCACACAACTCAATTTCACTTCTGAGATTGTGAAAAATACTGTTTCCTAAGTAATTCTTCTGGTGTGGCTTACAGAAACTGCAACAAACATCTAGAACACAGGCAGCCATATTAAGGTAACAGATATATGAGAAAGTGCCTGTGCAATTAACTTCCTTCTTGATGAGGATAGGCCCAGTGAAAGAAATCTGCAACTAGCACAGGGCTGATGCATTTCAGAAGACAACATGAATGTTAATAACTAAAAATAATTTCACAAGCTTATAAAACTAAAATGGCCAGCTCCTGTTAAAATGCCAGCAGAAGAAAAAGACAGGTGTGAGCTCAGGAAAGTCAGTTATAAAACAAAGGAAGTTCCAAGCTCTGTTTTTATGATTCTGTGTAAAAGGAGATTTCAGAGAAACAGTACCACTTCTGCCATGGATGATTATTTCTGCAAGATGACGTCTGGTTTGAGTACAAAGTGCCAAAAAATTTCTACAAGTGACAGCTAAAACTACTGAAAGATGCAAAGCACAGCTGCATTGTTTTAATAACTGTGTTTCCAATTTTATAATAAGGAATAGAAAACTTTTACTTGACTAGAACAAAACACTTTACTTTCCTGGGAAACCAGTTTACCTTTCAAGGCTGCCTCTGTTAGAACTGACAAGTGCTTAAATCATGTTCACCTTAAAGCAGGGAACTTAAAACAAACCAACAGTACAGGCAAGCGCACTGGATGCCTGTAACCCATGACAGGAGCACAACCCCATCCTAGTAGACTGCAACAGTCAGTCTGACAGCTGATACTGCCTTCAGCATGGCTGTACCTGCAACCAGCACCATGAGAGCTCTCCTGACAATATGAGGATTTCTCTTGAACAATTCCCAAGTGCAGAAAAAAGTCCTGCTTTTCATGCCTTCCTAATTATTCCCAGTCATCATCATCATCTCATCCTTCATGTTGTCTTTCACCAAAAAAATCCCAGGATCTTTGGCAAAAACTGTTGCATCAGTGAGAGGGTTTCCCCTAAATTTAGAGACCTTGATAAAACCATTTGTTAATGATTCCAGAAACTTGTAGGGACTGCAAAAATTCTGTGAAAGACATATGGAAGATAGAAAGACTCAAAATGAGTGCATGTTAAACATTTCCAAACCCTTCCAAGTTTTGGAATGCTAAAATATGTTGGAACATTAAAACATTTCCAAAATGTTTTAACATTTTAATGCATACAGAAGCTTTAATCGGAATATGATAATCCAGGACCCGGGAGTGAATATTGCATGCCCCAGTAGGGGACTGCCAGCTTCCCTTTCCACATGAGAAAATCTTCACGATTATTAGCTTCTAGTATGTGCTGGCACATCAGAAACAAATTTATCTCAGAACTAAATCTTCCTATGAATCTTTTTGGGAAAAATACCCATTAAAAAGGAGTGTGCATTAATTTAGCAGGGAAACCTGCCCCTGTTCTGCACACGTATGACTATTTGTGGAAGATCATGAGTTTGCAATTGGTATTTTTGATCCTGTCTGCAAGGAAGAAAATGGACTCCTGAGAGCTCTTCCAACCTTTCATTTTTGCTATTCTAAAGTTGGATTGATTCCCAAGCAAATGAATTACTGGATGCAATGCAGGTTAGACACTCCAGGGTACATAATGAATGGGAGGTTTATTATTATTTATATATATATAATGTGTGCATGCGGCTTTGCAATTAGCTCATGGGTTTAACTTCCAGACGTGTGTGAGCAATAGGAAAGAGAACAAGCAATGCCTGTGTCTGTGCTCATAAATCCTTCCCACGTAAAATTTGTCTCCTCTTGCTCTGTCCTTGACCAAGTTTCTCCAGCCCATAGTCCCAAGAAGGCCCAGTTTACTTGGGGAATGACACCTACCCTGCTGGGGAAGAACAAGTCTTATTGCTGTGATTTGCAAAAAGTACTGAGGGGAAAAGAGAAAGCCAAAAGCCCACAAGCCCTGCCCTGATATGCACCTGTAACATGCACCTCTAACATATTTCAGTGAAAATCCATCTCCAAAAAGGCTCCTCAAGTGCACATCCTACAGCATGGCTAAGCAGGCCTGCCAAGTGTGCTGGCACTCAGACTCACACAACCCAAAGTATGCTTCCGAGGCACAATCCAAAGCATCCAACCCCCAAAAAAGTGGTTCCACAGGTGCCAAAGGGGCCAGGGAAACCATACACAGCACTTCTAAAACAGCAGCAGCTGCTGCTCAGCCTGAGCAATTCCCCTTTATTTTCCCACTGGGAAACCTACTCTAAAGACAACGTTCACAATGGCTCTGAGTAGAGGACTGGGAGCTGGTATTCCTCATCCCCCTCCAGCCTGGGGCTTCCACACAGCGCAAGAGCCCTCCCAAAATCCTGGCCAGTACCTTGTTTCTCCAGCAGACACCAAAGGGCAGGTTGTCCCTGCAGATCCCTGGGGGGGCAGGCTGGGGGCACCTCCAGGCACACAGGATGCTACCAGGGAAAGCAGATTTGCTAATGGGCTCAGCCAGCCCTGCCTCCCCCAACCATCCTGTTCTGGGCACCAACACGAAAGGCTGTGCAGCACTGGCACGGCCCATGGGGGCTTGGCACACCTGCCCTGGCATTCTGCTCCCAGCCAGTGATGGCTCTGATGTCACAACGGAGTCAAACAGCTCCCAGAAGTGCCCAAGGAAGAAGAGGGGGGGCTGCCATGTCCTGGAACCCTGATGACTGGCAGGACCCTCCCAGGGCTCTGTACCCAGCGATCCCACACAACCCCAGCCCTGGGAGGGGCTGCTGCCATGCCCGGCCCCCACAGGGCTCTGCAGCAAACACAGAGCAAAGGCACAGCTGCCCCTGGAAAGGCAGCATTATTTAGGTGAGGGAAACCATCACCTGAGTGTAACTGAGAGCAGTTTCCTTAGGATGGGGCATGAGGGGTGGCAGCTGAAGGGCTGTACCAGGCGCTGGCAGGCACAGTGCAGACAAGGGAAAAGCAAGAGGAAGGCTGGAGCCTGCAGAAGGCCCAAGGAAGGGAGGAATAGCTCCAGTGAAGCTGATGCCATGGCCGAGCAATGGAAATCACTAGCAGCACTCCGGCAGAGGTGTGATTTTGGCACAGCTGGCACACTGCTGGGAGAACTCCAGAACACTCTTTTCTGCTTTTACCCTTCCTTTAGAGGGAGAAGCATGTCTCTTTATGCTGCAATTCAAGCCTCTCCTCCCTAGCAGAATAAAGGTAGAGACTGTAGAATTATAGAATATCCTGAGTTGTAAGAGAACGCAAAGAATCACTGAGTCCAACTCCTGGTCCTGCACAGGATAACCCCCCAAAAATTCACACCCGTGTGCCTGACTATGTTATCCAAGCACTCTGTGAGCTCTGTCAGGCTTCGTGTGTGGATGGGAAGAGAGAAGGTGCACTCTGGCTTTGTCTAGACTACTGCTTTAACTCACGTTAATTGCTCCCCAATTAGCCAGAGTTAGCGAACACATTTGTAAACACCAGTCTAGACACTGCACAAACATTTGTTCTAAGACACATATGTAAAAGAGTTAAGTGGATGCTAAAGTAATTAGGTATAATCTTATTACTTCCCTTTCTCGCATCCCCTTTTCACCTTTAGCTGGAGCACAGACTGGAGCTCTGTACAGCAGGACCTTTTTTCAAAAGGCACTACAAAGGTAAACCTCAGGGCTATCGCATGCAAAACCCTGATAAGGCGCTATTACTTCCCAGCCAACTTTCAAAGACACAGTACCGTAGGGTTTTACATCAGCAGACATTCAATGCACACAGAATCCACTAAGTAGGTGTAAAAGCCTTCTGAGTTTCTCAATTTTGATTTATATTCTCTTTTAAAAAAATCATTAGGCAGTAGATTTTGTGGTGTTCTTTATAGAGACAGACCCCTCAACCCCTTTGTTATGGCTGTATATCAAAATGTAAGGTTTGAACGTGACATTCACACTTCTGCTACTTTAGCACGCACAGCAACACGTTCCCCCTCTGATTTTCTTTCAAAGATGCCTTATCAGTCTTTATATATGATCATAATGTGGAGCATATATCAACGGGATTCTTCAGAGCTGGAGAAGAATTGCAATCTCTTCGCACTTCCACAATCCCGTGAGCTAAAAAGCAGGTTAGGGGTTTCCAAATCTAGCTTCCAGCTTCCAGCTCCCGGCTCTGCACACACGCCTCCCTCCCCCCAGCTGTCAGAATTCTGCAGCTTTTTATCCAAAGCAGAACAGAAACTGACATCTGGATGGAAAAAATCCATTTCTGCAAGGTTCTTGGGATACAAAACAATACACTCTTCTTCTCATGCCAGGTCCAAATAGACAACTCAGCCTCTAAATGAGCCTCTGTTTCTCTTCTGCAGGGGTTGCAAGCCAGGGGCAAGCAGGTTGCAAAGGCCTCACCATCCATGTCCCAGGTTGTGCTTCCCCTAAGGCTGACGGCAACCACCACCCCCTTTTGCAAGCGCGTAATTTGGCACACTTTGGTTTGGATGGCCAAACTTCATCCTAGTAATGCATATCCCTAACAAGTCAGCTCTCACGTGAATTCAAAATGACACCAATTTCACAGCTAACCCTCATAGCACAAGCAAATTTCAAAATTATTCACAGAAATTTTATAATGTTTTCCTTCTGGGTCTGAAACAGAAAAAGAATCTTCAAATTCATTTCATCCAATGCTTCAGTCTTATTTCTTGAAATGCCCCAAACTGCTCAATTTCAAGCTGTTTTAGCGTTAAGATGCATTTTCCTTTGTCTTATAAAAGTCTGAGGAAGGTTAAACGCCTCTTCTTTGCTACAGGCTGTGCTATGTAGATCATATCTCCTGTGATTTAACTCTGCCTAGTCAGAAGGGAACCACCATCATGTACCATTTTGCTTTATTGTTAAAGTTCAGCTGGCTAGAGAAGAGGGTGGAAATGACAACTCCCCCCACCCTAATAAAGGAAAGCAAAATTAGCTTCATACTTTTTTGGAACTAATTAGAAATCAAAAGTTCAAGCATACTAAAAATTAGTATGATTTTGCCTGGGTCAAAACTTGACTCAAAATCCTTCGCTTTCATTTTATTAATAACACCGTGGAGAGGAAAAAAAGTGAAAAATATTGAGAAATTGGCTGTGCACTAAAAATTCCAAACCTACTTTAGTTTCAGCTCTCTCCAGGTGCTTGGCAAAACAGCTCACCTGTGTTTTGAACGAATGATCTTCAGCTGAGATATGCTTGTCTGCACACACCAGTTTTAGCAATCAGAAATCACTTTGTTCGTTTGCAGTTATTTGGGGGTAAGGGAAGATGGCAGTCAGTGCACCTCCAAGAGGCCAGGTTTCTGCTTGCCACATGGCAAGTAAGCTGAGGGCGCTGGGAGCCAGCACTGCCCTGCTTTGCTGCTGCTGAGGGTGCTGGGCACTAGTGCCCGTCATGATGAGACCCTGCTAAGCACGCACAGTCAAGCAAATTAAAGTCATAGGCGGAGCCTACTGTCAAGAGTTGTTAAAAATAAAAGAAAAAAAAAGAAAGAAAGGAAGGGGGGGAAGTACATTTTTAACCTCATGGCAACTGTCAGAAGTTATCTCAAGTGGAAAAATATCATACTGATAGCATACTTTGGTTTTACCACAAGATAAACTTGGTAATGTCAGCCTCAGGCTCAGCTAACTCAGACTGACCTGACCTAGATTATTTAAAAAATAAAACCCACCTGATTTTTCTGTGGTTTTCTGCTTGTTAACCACATTACACTGAAATAAAAAAGACCTAAAATGCACCAAATGTGCATTTCACAAAGGTGACTAAATTATTTTCAGATTATAACAAACAACTCCTTTTCCACATCCAATTGAGGCCTGTATGTAAGAAGTCAGCCACCATCCCCATCTACCCCCTGCATTCTAGAAATGTTATGAAGCAATATATTGCCTGGATCATGTCACCCCAACACCACGATCTACCCTACTGGTTTCTCTAAGGACATGTGACAGCATCCTCAGCAGACTGCAGGTGACATATACTGACCCTACATACACAGAAGGCCATGATGCTCTACTCAGCGTGGATGTTTTAAAGAAGGAAGCATTTAGTCCAGTGATCTTAGAAAGTTCAGGGGCCAGCTGGTGTGAAAGGGGAGTGGAAAGAGCAGTCTGTGTGTACCCTGAGACTCAGTGCCCTTGCCCAGGCGCTGGCTCCGGTGTGGGAAACTGAATGTTGCTTTTGGGAACGAGCAGCAGCTCTGCCATTTACATACATTAATCCTTGGAAGTACAGGAGGCATTATCATTTGCCAGACTTGTTTGCATAATGAGAAACTCTCAAGAGAAATTTCTTGGAGAAGTGTTGCCATTAACGTGCGGGTGTTACCACGGCATTTCTATGCAGCTCCCAATCCCTTCTCCCCTCCCTCCCCACTTACTCCCACTCATTGAAAACGTGAAGTCCCTGCAAGAGCCCCCTGGAGTAGCACTGTTGGATGGAGCTCAATGTGCCATGTTCTCAGAAGGTTTTCAGACTCCCTGACACCCTTCACATCCAGCCCTACACACTCAGCCCAAGGGGTTATGCTATGCCAATGATTTACTGCCTCCCTAATCAGGCAGCGGGTCAGTCAAGACATTTTCCCTGGTGAATAGCTATCACCTTTCCAACCCTTTCTCAAAGAAGGGCACTGGGCCACATGGAGATGACAAGGACTGGGTAAGTAAAGGGATTAAACAAAGACTGTTTTGTAAATGAGGTGACCAACACTCTCCTGAAGAAATACAGGGAAGGAAAGTGAAAGACAGAAAGCAAAAAGGTTTTTCAAAGCACAGGGAGCATTTCTGAGCTACCACTGGTGTCCCGTGAACCTGAGCAGGGGCAGCAGAGGAGCTGCAGTGCTGCCAGTGGGGAGGCTCCTGGCATCACCCTGACTGAGGGACTTCAGCTCTCTCCTCTTTCTGCAGGGATGCAGTGACCCAGACCCTCCAAGTCTCAACAGAGAGCCCATGTTGCCAGGCAGCCTAAGTAAGGGCCTCTAGTGGGTTCAGCAGTCTTTTAAGAGCCTGAAAAATTGTCCAGGAAGCTATCCATTCCTTCCTCCTCCCCTGGCACTGCCCCTTCCAGATGCATTATTGGGACTGGAAGTGCCAGCAAGAACCTCCTCTCCTTCTCAGCGGCTGGCAACACCAAGGAAGGGAACCCCCGCCAGTCAGTCTCGTGGGCTTCTCCATTTGTTTTCATTTTGTCACCAGACGTTTCTATTTAAGCTGCTTGGAAGGATATCTCAATAACAGCCCTACTGGGCTCAAGGAGAGAGAGGCTGACAGTGAGTACGCCTTCCTCCTTTCTCCTGAACATCACTCTCATGTCAAAACATTCAGTCATACTGTGAGGGAGATGGGGAGAACCAGGCACACACAGGAGCTCTGTTCCCAACCTCCTACACCCCCTATACCACCTCAGCCATTGATGGAAACTGAGCTGTTTGTGAATCCCAGGTGCTACCTTGCAAACTAGCTCAGACAGCTCAACAGTTAGAGTGCTAAACCAATGTCATCAAGGGCTGAAGAGATGGCCTACTCCACTCACATAGTTTAGACTGCAAAGCAGAAACATTTACACTCATGCACAGGTGCCCATGCAAAAGGCCTTCAAACTCATTCCTGCAGATCCTTTGGGGGACTGCATGGTTTTAGCACAGAGTCCATCCTTCTGCATACATAGAAGAGAAGCCAGACTTTAGAATGAAACTTGTGTACCCACCCTCTAAAAAGCAAATACTAACAGGGTGTGGGCTACACCACACACTGCCCAAAGATATTAGCTCAGGTATCATGCCTGCATGACACTGCATTGCACACAGTGTAGGTGCTGTGAGCTGACCCTACTGATGACCACTGCAAGACAGTCTTGAGACAACCCAATCTACCACAGCCAAAGGTCAGAGATGCACAGAAGTTTTTCTGTACCATTACACTTCTAAGGGAAAGTAATTTCCAATAATGTTACATAATTACAGTTGGGAGTGGGACGTTTACCCTTATTATGGTTACTAATAGTGGGAATTACGAATGGAAACTCAGGATCCCTACATGTGAGATCCAGATTTTACTCTCAGCTCTGCTGCTGACAAACTGTGTGAATCCAGGCACTTCATCTATCCACACTTCACTTTCCCTTGCATAAAATTGTGGATGTCTTTGCAAACCTGTCCTTGAGCAGAACGCAGCGCACAAGTGCTTGTTATTGTCACTGGTGTCACACTGATGGCCCGTGTGCAGTTTGCACAGCTGAGAACAGTCAGGCTGTATGGGGCCTGCAGTTCCCTGCAGCAGTGTTTGTGCCAGGCAGTGCCTGCTGGGCAGTGCCTGCTGGGCAATGCCTGCCTGCACCCCCGGGGCAGCCTGTGCACAGCTGTGTGCAGCTGTCACATCATCTCTGGAGGAGACTGCATCTTCTGTCACATTCCCTTCTGCATGCTCAGAGATACATATTCACACTCTGGATGTGGATGACTGTAAGCGGGATGAATATTTAGACATGACTATCTCTGAGTGCATCTCTGTGTACACATGCATATGAGAACTGGGTCAGGAGAATCTCTCCCCTTTCATGTAACTCATCACAAAATCCCTATACCCAATGTCACCTTTACAAGTTGTTTTGCAAGGCCCTGATTAAAACATCTGCTTCTCTTCCCACTTTGCTGAGTGAGGACAACATCCACAGAAAGAAATGGAAGAAGCCATTAGCTTAGTCTCCAAGGGGGAACCCTTGTGCAGCTCTGAAAAGCCTGTGCCAAAGGGAGGACACTGGAAAGCAAGAGCCAGCCAAGGAAAGAGACAGATGGGGCCAGCTCCACTCCAGTTCTCATCTGCCTTTGCTGCACTGTGCACATAATACTCTTACAAGGTCTAATTTATAAACCCAGCTCATGTTTATAAACTCTCCTGTCCTAATGGAAATGAAAACATTAATACAACCCAAGGATTCTTCACTTTCCAGGTTTTAATTAAAATCATAGGTGTTAAGAAGCAAGAGTCTCTTCGTGGAATACAAGTCTAATGAAGTATTTCCTCACATAGCACAAATCTCTGTGTGCAGTCTCAGATCGCTGGCACTGGGTGTCCAAAACACCAACCCCCCTGGAACCAGGAGTTCACTTCTTGAAAATTAGAAAAACAAATTATCCTGCAATTTATTTCAAATAAATCTAAGTGACAAGATGGAGCTGGAAAAATAATATTAAATAGGTAAAAGAAACACCAACAACCTAGCACAGCCATAAAACTTGATCTCTTAATTGACTAACTGGAGGCAATTGTGACTTCACTGCACACCAGCGAGAAGGGGCTGCATAGGAAAAAGGAGAGAACTCCATCTGGGGGCAGGGCATGAAGGCACAGAAGAGGAAAGGCAATGGGGAGGAAGTAGCAAAGTGGGAAAAGGCAGCACAGAAGGATGGAGCAAGGGCAATTAAGGACACCAGGGACACAGGTAAAAATGTAAACACATGAAAATTGCAAGACCAGATCACACTGACCTGTTCCCCTTGTCTCCCATGGGACCAAAGGAAAAAGCAGGAAAGGAACCAGCATGGAGTGACATACATGTGTAGACACAGATGAGAAGACCAATCTTTGGCAGGTGTAAAGCTGGCTGGAGGTCAAGGCTGATGGCAGAACACCAGTTACTGCAACATGACGCCCAGCAGAAGCTATTTCCCTTCACCATCATCCTCAGGGAAAAAAGGGTCCATTCTGCCAACTCCAGGACTGCTTTCTATCCTACTGCATAATGGTGCCTGCCTTGTCAGAGGAGGCACACACAAAGAAGGGAGGAGACACTGAAAGACAAAGCCAGTGTGAAAGTATCAAAGCAGTGTAGAGGGTGAGGGTACTTAATGGGGAAAGGGTGACTTTGCCTCTATGTCTGCCTCAAAGAAGAATGATGGCATTGTTGACATCTCTCAAACAGCTTGACAGCAGTCTTTTATGGATTTGTTTTCATTTTAAATGCTTCCATCTCAGTCTAGGGGAGCTAGAGAAGGACTTCAGAGTAGTGTGGGTGTGTGGTCCCAGGCTCTAGTCAGGACTCTGAAAGTTTTCACCAGCCGGACTTTGGTCTGAATCTTATTTCTAGAAGATTGCATCATACTGCAGCCAGTAGGTTGCTTGTCCCACATTCCTTCCAGCTTCAGGCAAGTCCACTTGCTTAACAGTTTCCTGTGAGGCTTCTATGATGCTTGATTAATTCTGTATCATGTTGAGATTAGAAAGACAAAAAGCCTTTTTCCCCCCCTACTGTTCCTTTTCTTTTGTACTTGTCACCTTGGGAGACAATGGAAACATAGAAATACATTGGCCAGAAAAATATGACTCACAATTGAGGGAGCTGCAGCAGTTGTGTCCTTGGCCTTACATTCTGGGTACACGGTGCAAGGCAGGAGCAATGGAAAAGAGAAGCACCATTTCCTCATCAAACACTGCTCAAGACCTGAACATGCTGCTTTCAAACCCAGATCTAGCCAATAGAGCACATCTAATCACCAAAGGCATGGCTTGCTTTTGACACCTGTGATTCCAGAGGCAGCAACATTCATAGCTGGAAAATCACAAGATGCTGAAGATGGGACCTTAAATAAATGGAAGGACTCCTGTCAGCCTCAGGTGAAGTTGCAAGCAAGAGCCTTCTCTGTCAGGAGGGAAGGAGTTCACTGAATGTCCCCCCATCAATACCTGTACTGTGAGGTGCAATGCCTTTGGCTAAAAGAACCCTCTTGGCTCACCTGAACCCATACAGGGTGCAAGAGGAGGCAGGGCATAGGTGCTTGGAAAGAGGATTTGTTGTGTTTAAGAGGTAAAAACATGCTTTCTGACCCTTGTAGGCAGCTGCATACAGTTGCTGATGAGGCCAAAAAAGAGATCTGAAAGCACCACTGATGTTTGCAAATTGATTCCTAGTTACTAGCCTGGTGTGGGCAACTTACAGTTTTATTGGGCTACTCCTTTGGTCAAGGTCTGCTTGATTTGTATTAATTTTATCCTGACAATAAACGTGAGTTTTTAGCATCATTTAAAAGTGCAACACTGCAGAATCGCATGGAAATGACCTTGCAGATCTAGGGGTTATAAATCAGCCAATGGAAAGGGATGTTATGCAGTACTAAGAGAAACAGGACAAAAATGTGCTCTTAGATATTCTTGACTAATGGTTTGTATTTTATAGCACCTTTCCTTAGAAGATCTCAAAGAGCTTCACAGTAAACAGAAAAAAGAAACAGGAAAAAGACATACTTTGAATCTCTTATCTGGCATTCACAAGCCCCACTCCCAGATGGTTACACCAGTTGACACCATCTGGAGACCAGGATTGTCATTTCCCTGTGCCCAAAGATGAGGTAAATCACAAAGAAATGAAAAAATCTCTGTCTATGACATCAGGCCCTTGAAGTGGTACAAGAATCTGGCTTTGTACAGACCCACTTGGGAAAACAGTGGAGAGCCAGTCTCCACTGCCTCAGTACAAATCTCATATCCTACTTTAGGTTTTTCTCTGGGATGGTATCATCAGCATGATGAAGGACAGGCACTAAGAAAGATCTTCTGAACTTGGTGTGCTCCTTTTACAAACAGGCTCTTACTATGCATCTAACTAGCAGATAAATATTCTACTCCAGTCATTGCTGTCATACCTGAGCACCCATTGAAACTTCCTTACTCCCTTCAGGTTAGTGACAGATAAGCAGAAATACTGTAAGACCAAGGTCAACTTTAGAATCATAAAAGCTCAAAGAAAATTCACAGTTCTTGCAGGCTGGTCCTGAAAGAGATGCCAGCAAGTGACTCAGCCAAGATCACAGTTACAAGAAAGTCACAGTACTGGGACTGCCCTTCATCCCCTGAGAATGAAACACAAACCCCAAATGAGCTGCTAATACTGACGCACAGCAGTTTATCTCAAGACAATGACTGATTTGACAATGTTTTTATACCTAAGAGTACAGATCTCCCTACTAATCTGATATATCTGACTGACACGTTCTGGTTTTAATAGCCATGAACTCCCCCTTCTAGACAAAGCTATGAAAAGACAAACGTATGCATCTTGTTTTCGTCCAGTGCTACGTTAGGGAAGAAGGAAAAGGAACAAAACGAAGATGTTTGATTTTGACAGTATCTATCCTGGCATCTCATGCCACTACCAGCAAGAGCTAATGGAGAGTGATCACAATGCCAAAGGAACTCGAGCAGACAGAAAGAGCTGTTAAGGAATCAGAATAAGTTGCAAATGCATCTAGACAAGTGATTAGGAATCTCACCTCCTACCCACCAGTAGTCAGTGGCTGTGTTGCTCCTACTGCACTCAAGCAGGGACAGGGCAGACCTTGCCTCAGCTTGAGATGCCCCAGCTGTCTGAGGAACCTGAGCTTTGCAAGCAAAACTGCATTTGGAATTTGCATGCACCAGTTTTGGCTCAGGGAGCCATTCTCAGATTCCCTCCAAATCATGGCTAAATGAAAATGCCTAAAAAGACAAAAAACAGGCTGTGGCATTTTCATAAATAGCTCTCTGTTTGTGGGTGTGTACATGTAAAAAAAGTAAGGACAGCCCCAAAAGGGAAGGCTAGTATTACAGGCTTCAAGAATACTTTTTTTTTCCTAATTCACAGTTGGTTGATTTCAAGCATTCTAATGGCTGCTTCCTACCCTAGTGCCCATCTGTCTATTTTAATAAATGTTCTTGGTAGCACCTACCTGGCAAACATTTGAACACCCAGCAGCATAACCAAATTTCACCCTAAATCAGGGGGCTGGAACAGCAAGCTATATGGAAATGATGCAATCATCCTTCTCCCACAACATAGGCACTGGCAGCAGCAGACAGACAGATGGGAAAAACAAACAAACAAGAAAATGTGATGAGCCTGGCCCCATCTCTCCTTTCATTTTCTTGTGTTAAAAGTCTGGGTGAGCAAAGGACAGGTTGCTATAGTACTTGGGTGCCCTGTGCAGCCACAGAGGTCTGCTGGGTGGCAGTCAGCAAAGATTCCTCAGCTACCTCGGAGATGCTGAGATAACTGATGCACTGGAAGGCCCCACGTGACAATGAACTGACCCCCTTTAGGACCCATTCATTGTTTTTGATCTGTCTGTGTCTCTCTCTGGATCTCATCAGTGGTGATGGAAGTCAACCTTTGCTCCATTCTTTTGGATTCAACTGTGCTCCCTTTCATTTGTCAAAGGGTCCCCCACCCTTCGCCTGTACACCCTCTATCCCACACGCATGTTCAACACCAGGCAAATATTTATCCTGCTAGGAGTGCTGCCTCCATTCAGTACCAGCTTTCCTGCCCCTTTCCCTTCACCCTCTACCTCAAAAGGCAGCACCTCCACGTGTTTGCTCTTAAAATGGTGTCAGGAGCAGCTCACATGAATGCTGATATTCTGTTACTGCCTCAAGGACATGAGTGCATGGTTACGTTTTGGCATTTCACCTTCATCAATAGTAAAATTTAGCTAGAAATGTGTACAATGAAGGCTTATGTCTTAGGCCTTTTTCTTATTAATCCTATTACACTTGTCTTTATGAGCTCTCCAAGTTCCTTTTACTCCCTCCGGGGCTTGGCTGCAAATGAGATTTTGGATCTCAGTGTAAAATAACCAGAACATTTTTTTATAAAATTAAATAAAAATCCTCCGTCCTGGCAGTACATGCCCAGAATCCAGTTTCTAGAGTCTGCATCTTTCCAAGTCCTCCATTGTCTTCTCAACTTCCTTTAGCTTTGGGAACAGGCTTTCATTATGTCCTGATGAATATTGCAAAGTAAATTAAGGAGCAAACTTTAAACAACTCAGATGAACAAGGGGAGAAAAAGTGTGACCGAGTTGCAGAAGTCTCTGACTTTTAGCAAACCTCCACTTCTTATATATATCTCAGTTTTCCAGTGCATAAAATGATAACAGTGATAGTCCTAGCCTGCAATGCAGGTAAAAGTTCAAGACTACAATGTTCAGCTCATAGATCTTCAAGACTACAATGAGATTCTGTTATAACTGATAGTATCAATAGTTTATTATTGCAGTTACACAACTTTTAGGTAAATATTTTGATTTCTGAACTTACCTGAATCTTCTTTGCTTTGAAACACAGGACTCGGATATGTATCGATTTCAAAATTCCCAATCACCTAAACAAACCTTCTGTTTTGTTTTGGTTTTTTGTTTTTATTATACTGTTTTGAAGAGCCAAATTCTGGTGTCAGATTTGCATATATATTCAATAAGGAAGCCATGCCTGCTCCTAAAAAGCTTACCATAATGACAAGAAAAAGCAAAATGGAAAGTGTATTAGAACTCTTAATGCCATCTAGAGTTAGTAAGGCAGAGTGGAATAACCAGAAATGAAAAATAATGGCTGAAGAAAGTTAATAGCATCTGTTCCCAGAGTTCCAACTGCTTTGAATTTAATCTTCCAGAGAAAGGTAAGTATTGTGTGGAAAGTAATTCCCACCATATTAAGGGAAGGGGATTTTTGCTGTACCATGTTTGAACAGGTTTGGTGCACTAACATTATCATTTACCTTTGATCTGTAAAATCTGGATATGTATTTGCAATTCACCAGTACTACTCATAATTTAAAGCCTTTAATACCTGATAAGGCAGGAGGACTTGGGATGCAAGAAGAAAACAAAATCAAGCACAACTTGCAATGCCTTAAAAAAACATTTGACTTCAACCAGCTGAGCTCCTGTTCAACATCGTCTCAGAAGATCCACCAGTAGATTTCCACCTGCACAAGTGTTTTTCTGCTCAGCCTCTGCAGCATACCACTCTTTGCCATAAAAGTTGACATTTAGATATGAAAAAATCAGGAAGGAAAGGGGATGATTTAAAAATAAAATGCAATTTACACTAATTATGTCATTACATAGGATGCTCTGCAAAAAAACATTAGCAAGTGAGATCATGTCAGCAAAGCTCAAGATGAGCTGTATGAAAGACTTGCAAGTTCCTAAGTCAGAAAGCTGTGGTTTCCTGCTGCTTCTCATTTCTTGGCCAATCAATGCTTCATAAAGACTTTTAGGATACAGTTAAAGTAGCTCTGCAGTCCTAATGTCTGCAGTATCTAAACAGGAAACCAGTGGTAACATACTGATGTGCATAGCAACCTGGTGCAGAAAAACACAGGAGCATTCCTGTTACAATGCCAGGGAACAGACCAAGTGAGGCAGTCCTGAGTCATCCATGGCAAAACAGTCAAACCAAAGACTTCCAAAGCCCAGCATCATGCCACAGTCACTGACTACCGTTTATTTCCCCTCCAGAAAATTGCTGAAAAGGAGATGAGTCCCAGTTCACAGCGTAGGGCCTGCATGAGTGCAGCTTGATGCCTTCCTGATCAGGATGAAGGCCTCTTTGCAAGTCCTCTCCTTTTCCCAAAACACACCCTGTACTGAAGTGGAAGGCTTCATGTCTTGTCTTGAAACCATCAAAGGCTACCATTAGCAATTAAAAAAAGAGCACAGTGAATTCACAAACACTTGGTTAGGTCCAGCAAAGCAGTTCTTCAAATAAGCATGGTATGACCTGATATGGTTTTAACACATCTCTCAATTACCTTCAGCTCAGAACACCTCAATCTGCAGGTCAAAACTTTTCACTTGCTCTTCTCTAGCCTGCAGAAACTTGTTGGTTTTTTTTTTTCTATCTCCTACCAAACCTGTACAAGTATTTCAGGAGGCTGGACACAGAGCACTTTCCCATCTAAAATTTGTATGCAATCCATAACCATTGCCCCACCTGCACATGCATTCCTACCCTATGGCAGGCTTCATCTAATGCCAAACAGACCAAGTTTAAAGCAACCTCGAAGACAACCATTTCAGCAATCTCATAGTTGATGTAAGAAAACTTAACCTGTAATATTCTGAAAGCCCACAAGCTCCCTCAGGAATGCAGGAGACAGCAAACAGGTCCTTCCAACATATTTTTCAACCAGTGTTTCTCTAATCCCCATGCTCTAATTCAGTTTGCAATTTGATGGCCTCAGAGATTCTGCCATCCAAGAGATGATCAGCGAACAAACAGAGCTGACACTTATATTTTACATTTCACACTATACAAAATCTCAGAAAATGGCCTTCAGCTGTGCTCTTTTTGCTTTTTGCTTTGTTGCTTTGTTTTGTGTTACAAAACTGTTCGCCATCAATCTATCTAAACCACTTCACTGACCACATGGGCAGGGCAGCTAAGGACTGTGATTATTTGTCAAAGCTTTTATTTTGGGGAAAAAAAAGCCTCAAACTGACAAAAGTAATTCAAAATTTTTTTCTGACAAATACATTTTAAAATTGTTAGGCTACCTCAGTTAACCAGATGAATAATGCAAAATGATACAAGGTGAATAATTTATTACAAAATAGGGGAAGAAAACACTATATAAATTATTGAACTAATATTATTTGACAAGTGCTTGCCCTTCCCCGAAGTGAGGCTTTCTCTGTGATGGAACAAAACAGCTGTTTAAAAGCAACAATAGTTTAAGGCAGCAAATGAAGAAGAATAACAAGTGCTTAAAGAGTACAAGATTAGACAGAACATAATTATCCAGATTAGAAACTGGTTAAAATTGGGAAGGAAGGTAAAGGTCCTCCTATAAAATATACCATACAATGACAACTACAAGTGGTCCAGATACTTTCTCTTATTTGGCTTTGGTTGGTTTTGGTCGGTTTTTGGGGTGCTTTTTTGTTTGTTGTCTGTTTGGTTAGCTTTGTGGATTTTTTTTGGTTTTTTGGGGGGTGTGGTTTTGTTAGTGGGGTGGGTTTGTTTTTTGTTTTGTGGGTTTGTTTTTAATTGGGGGGGGTTGGTTTTTTTGTTTTGGGAGAGGTTGTGGGAATTTTTGGTGGGAATTTTTGCAGTTTTTTAATGTCAACTATTTATCAATGAATGGAATGGAATGGAATGGAATGGAATGGAATGGAATGGAATGGAATAGAATAGAATAGAATAGAATAGAATAGAATAGAATAGAATAGAATAGAATAGAATAGAATAGAATAGAATAGAATAGAATAGAATAGAATAGAATAGAATAGAATAGAATAGAATAGAACAGACTACTTCTGTTGAAAGGGGCCTATAGTAATCATTCAGCCTGATGGCTTCAGGGCTGACCCAAAGTTAAAGCCTGTTGTTAAGGGCATTGTCCAAATGTCTCATAAACACTGATGGCTTGGGGCACTGACCACTTTTGTGGGAAGGCTGTTCCACTGTCTGACCACTCTTTCGGCAAAGAATGCATTCCAGAGTCCAGTCTGAACCCCTCCTGAGACAATTCTGAGCCATTCCTACGTGCCCTGTCACTGGGTGCCGCAGGGAGGGATCAGCACCTCCCTCTGCATTTCCCCTCCCCAAGGAGCTGCAGAGAGCGAGCATGGTAGACCACGGAGGCGCGTCGCTCACAGCAGCACATGGAACCGGAGGCTGAGGAGAGGGGCCTTGGCGCCAACCTCCACCAAGCCCTCGGGCTCCCTGCCCTGCTCCGGGCCTTGGCTCCGGGCCTCGGCTCCCGCTGCCCCCGGCGCGGCCTCGGCTCCGAGCGACACCTGGCGGCGGGAGCGCGCGCCGCTGTCATGGCGGCGGCGGGGGCGCGCCCCCCGTGAGGCGCCTCGGCCCGGCCGCGGGCCCCGCCGGGCCGCGGGGCTGCCGGCAACGCTGCGGGACTCTGCGCCGGTAGATTCCGGGCCTTGTGAGGAGCTGTTTGTTCCCGCAGGGTGGAGGGAAGTGAGGAAAGCTGGACGGCCCCAAGTGACGCTCAGGGCTGTGCCACGCACCTGTGAACTCTGACTTACCTATGTCAGCCATGATTAGTTAGGAAGGAGTCTGCTGCTCTTCAGGCGTATTTCTTCCATTACAGAATTAGAGAATTTTTAGGTTGAAAAAGAACTCTAAGATCATCTAGTCCACCATTAATCTGACACTGCCAAGCCCACCACTAACTCATGTTCTCACATACCACATCTAGCCATCTTTTAAATACTTCCAGGGATGGTGAATCCACCACTTCCTTGGGCGGCTGTTCCAGTGCTTGACAACCCTTTCAGTTAAGAATTGCTTCCCAATATCCAATGTAAATCTTGTCCGACAAAACTTGAGGCTGTTTCCTCTTGTCTTATCACTTGTTACCTGGGAGAAGAAACCAGCCCCCGCCTGACCACAACCTCCTTTCAGGGAGTTGTAATGAACAATAAGGTCCCCCTGAGCCTCCTTTCCCCCAGACTCAACAACCCCAGCTCCCTCAGAGGCTCCTCATCAGACCTGTGCTCCAGACTCTTCACCTGCTCCCTTCTCTGGCCACACTCCAGCGCCTCAACGTCCTTCCAGTCATGCACGGCCCAAAACTGGGCACAGGATTCAAAGTCCAGCCTTGACCGATCCAATTATCCTTAGAGCCAGCCAGGATGGCCTTACTCAAGGCCATGGAATAGCACCTTGCATAAGTGTTAATGTCTCTCCAAGAGCTGTTGCTTTAAAAACACTACCAGTACCTTTCAAAGGGCAAATCATAACTGTGGCGCATTGGAAAGATTTGCTTCTAGTAGCTAAGTGCAGAAGCTAAACTCACCCTAAGTATTGCAAGAATTATTTGGGGAATTTATGCTCTTGGGTCCTGGCTCCCGGTCACTAGCAGGGAAATGCTGGACTGCACGGAAGCAAAATTTACAAATCTCTGTCACTGTATGGGAACGTTGTGATACTCCCAATTTACACACACACTTTGGATGTGTAAATATTTCAGAGCTGCAGTTTAAGGGCACCAGTGATTTGCACAGCACTATAAATCACTGCTTCCCAGGGACACAGTGCTACTGAAAAGTAGCACTCAAGTCAGGGGTGAATTTAACATTAGCATCTCAGCACTATGCTACAAGTTTGATTGTTTATGTACATCATGTCAACTGATTTAAAATCTATATTTACACACATTGAGATGGCCTCCACTCATTAATAAATTAAGACACTTGTAAACCACTGGATCTGCGAGTTGGCTTTCTAATTTACTAGCATCTGAGTATCAGATTGCCCACCCTTCCAAGGCAAAAGCTGATGAGCAATAAATGCTCCACAAAGTCCTGTGGACTGTGGTTGTCCATATACCACTGGCATCCATGTTCCTCATCCTACACCTCTCTGCAGACTAAATTTTCCCTTCTGTCCCTATGGTTATTAGCCTCGGATCTTTTCGCCCACACTGAATTCAATCATTTAAACTAGTTTAATGACAAAGGTTAGTTTTTCCAAGAGGAGGCTGGAAACTTACAGCAGTAAGTTCTTGGGGGCTAAGAACCATGCAGTGAGCGAGTTACCATTGCAGCTGCTCATGAGGGCCCCTTCTGCCAGCAGCTCTCCAAGCTCATAACTCCCTTCCTCCCCAGAGCACGAATGATGAAATATTAGAGGCTCTGATCTCTGCCTCATTAAATAGAGAATATTCTCACTCTGTCTTGACCTGCGCTAGGGCCAGTTTAAGGAGCAATCTGTCATGAGATCATTAATATAAAGACTTGCTCAGAGGGCATGGATGTTCATCCAAAATTAAATTCTTAACCTTTTTGGGAAGGACTTCGGAAAGGATATTTTACCTTTCCCAACTGGAGGAGTCAGTTATATATTTCTGCTCTGCAGAGATGATGGAATCAAAGTCAAGAGGCCAGCATCATGCTGAGACTTTGCCTCCCCAGTTCTTTCAGTGATGTCCAGCACAGTGTGAGCAGAAGCCCGAGCGACCAGGAACTAGAGCAGTGGTCAGAGAGCAAACCAAGGTCAGTTAAAAACTGAAATGAATACAGTTCAAATAGGCCAAAGACACAGCCCCATAACAGGAGCTTGGCAAGGGAGAATATGGAGACACTGGCAATATCTGTACATAGATGCTGTAAAAACACTAACAAGTCATAGCTATCTGTTCAAGATACAGATCCAATTGTCAGACACAGTGCTTGCAAGTCACATGAGTGAGAAAGGTGGCTTTGGCTCTGCTTGAATTGCTGCTCATAAAAATTCTGGGAGAAGTTCTGTCCTTTAATATATGAATTTATCATATTTGATATCTAAGTGATTCCTTGGCCTTCCTCTTGCCCCTCTCTTCACTTTTTTCCCACAAAAGGCTTTAATGACCAGAGGAACCCACAGTGTGATGATGGGAGCAAGCTGTAAGGATGGAGGCAGATGGAGAGAGAGAGATAGGACACCTTCAGTACAAACATTTTCTCCTAATAGTATACAATCTACACAGACTGCTGCAGAAATGGGATGAATAATAGAATCACAGAATTTTCTCATCCTCTGTCACTGTCAAATCCTATTAAACTCACTCCAGGTAAAAGGTACACTATTGACACTGCTAAAACTACACTACACATCGGGGTTACCATAAGCAAATGAAAGAAGATGGGTGTGAGAGAGGATAAAGAGAAATCACAAATCATCATCTTCCCAGTGAAGCATCAAGAATATATGTATTGGGGCTGAAGTGCTATTCCCGAGGACATATAAATGCTATATCAGGTTAGGACTGGAGCTTGATATTAACCCTCTCATCACTGTTTTATTCTTCTATGAATATTGTCTCTTCTGCTTCTTTTGAGGCTAATGTGCTTTTATACCAAAGAAGATACAGACAACTGGATTAGTATGGGATTTAGGGAGCAGACTGTGTACCGGGTGATGTGACAGCGAACAACTAAATTTAATATGGCAGCTTGATCCATTATGTATTTTATTCCAAGAAAAGTTAACATGGGCACATGAAACCTGGACTGGATCTGGCATCACAGTGGACTAGGATCCAGAAGTGTCAGTTCTGGGCCACACGATGATCGCATTTTAACAACCACTTTTGCTGCCACTAAGTACATTTTACATGGATTAAGCTTATAAATGCACATAATCCTCATTAAAAATCATCCTGACCCTAAACTTTAAGTAAAGATGCATAATATTTAGCACCTTTTTGGCATTTTTACTTGTGAAGTTTAAAGATCTTTTATCAATCGATATTGTTACACTCATTTCCACAGAGACACTAAGCAGGGAGACTAACACATGCAAGGTTGCCCAGTGAATCAAGAGGCTTAGGGACTACACACAGAGTTCCCAGGTTTTTCAAAAACCCATATGCAGCCTTTGCTCAGCTTACTACCAGAACTGAGACTTTATACGCTGTCACCAACTGGGCTTGAAATTTGCACACATAACCAGAATCCTAGTTCTGATAGTCTTGGAGGGGTATGAAAGTAGTTCAGATCCTACCAAAGACACAATATGGCGACTCCTGCTCTTCCTCAAGCAATTACTGGATTATTTAAAGACATGCAGAGATAGCTTTCTTTAAGTACTCTGAAATACCTCTCTCTTCTCTCCTGGATCTTACACAGGTTAAACTTACTATATATAGACAGAGGAATACATGGCACAGTAAATATTTATCAGCTGATAACACTGATTACACCAAGGCCTGGTCCAAACTTGGCACCAAAGAACAAACTTGCTTACTAGAGATAAGCAGCTTCTAAAAAATGTAAAGCCTCTGTTATGTTTCATTAAATTGAAAAAAAAAATTATAATATGAAGAGGGCATGCTGAAATTGATGCCAAGTTGTCCTTTGCATATCACTGACCAGATCCTTCCAAACCTTTATCAGTTCTGAGAGGAACACAGCATGCAACTATTCCAAGAATCAAGGAGAAGCCTTTACAGAAACAGGTTTTGTAATCATTCACAATTCATTTAGCATACGGAGCAACATTCTGGGTGTCGTGTCTCCCAGCTGGTGGCCAGACGCTGCAGTGCATGCGACCAACTGGCCACAGTCTTTCAGCCTGGCAAACCAGGCTTCTGTGTGTGCATGACCAGCGTGTTTCCATGGCTGAGGCTCAGAGCACCACGTCCAAGTCCTGCAAGCAGACGCCAAGCCAGCTGAACCACAGAGGAAATTATCCTCTGGCCAAACTGGGCAAAGGGATGCCAAAGTTTGGGAAAGAGCACCAGCCAGCCAAGAGGATCTTAACATTGAGAGTAGTCATCTTTCTCTAATGGTCTTAGGTCTGAGATAGATGGAAAGAGGAACAGATGGCTTTCACATTGAGAGCCCAGCCCAAGGATTCAAGGGGATGTGAAGTAGTTTTTCTGTAGCTTCTCTAATTTTGCACACCTTTTTGAAGCAATACATCAGGTTCTAAGGCTGCCTTCACTTAGGCTGGAGGTCCTGCTGCACAGGGGACCAAGAGCTCACCTCTGAGAGCAACATGCCGGGGGCTTGGTACTGGGATAGACCCAAATTAATGTGCCCAGGTCCCAGGTGAAAAACAACCTTTGTTTAATGGCAGCTTAGAGATTTCTTCCGTGCATTATCCGAATTCTTCTCAGTGCCACTTTTTCTTCTGTAACAAAAGGGAGGGTCCTGATCTGCTGTCAATCATTGCTCTAAGAGCCAGGAAATAGCTAGGCAAATGCCACTTTGTCTGGGATGAACTGTGGATGCTGAGGAAGAAGACAGAGGTTTTTAACATGCATTTAGCCTGGAGAGCTGCACATGTAGAAATGTCTCCTCAGTGATGAGCATTTAGGCCTGGAGTGATGAGCATATGCAGCCTGGAGGATGGGTTGCACTTAATTGCTTTGCCCGTTTGCAACTGTACGGTTAATTTTTTGCTAACTTCTGCCCTGAGTATGACTTAGCTATCACTGCCATAGCATTACAGCTAAAGACCCAATTGTATTTCCAGATAGGCTTGTCACTTAGAAAACACTAATGCCCCACTTTTGCAAGGCAATTATGAAGCATTACTCTCGTTTTATAACATACCAAATTTCTGTGTGGCTACAGACTGATAACATTGAACCAGCAGCAGCATTGATTTAGTGCTGCTGGCAGTCTGACTTCTGGAATACTACAGGCCACCAGTGGCCATAATACAGGAATAATTAATAAGGCTTAATCTTACCCTCTAATGAACAGAGGAAAACCTCTCTCTCACCCTTGCCCATCCTCCTCTCTATGAATCCTAAGAGGAAGCAAAACTGTGATTTAGCAGGCACATCTTAAGGACCAAGGGTCTGAGCACAGAGGAGCAGGCAAATGGCTGTCATCATACAATGAGAGGATTGTTGCAGGTACTGACACACTATGAAGGGAAATACATCCACCCTTCACTGGCTGTGAGAAAAATGCTTGCTGGGAATCTTTGAGGGAGCAGTGAAAAGGAGTGATGTCTTATTTCTATTGTATAAAACAGCTCTGAAATCAAGGCACCTTTGTTTCTAAATAGTCTGTCTTTGTTTCCACGTATTGGCAGTTCAAGCAATCAGAAATCCAGAGTGCAGCCTCCCCAAACCATGAAAATTAGTTTTCTAGATTTCTTGGTTTTGAATCATCAGGTGACATTTAGGCCTGTATTTTCAAGCATTTCACCAGGTGACATTATAGTAAAAAACCTTCAAGCCCTCCTCACTTATCCCAAAAAGCAATGAAAGGAAAATTTGTCTTCTCCCATACCTAAGAGGCAGCTGAGCTCGAAATAAGATATGGAAGGACTAAGGATTGCTGCTAAAATTCTGAGCATCAACAGTGCAAAATTTTCAAAATCCCCATCCCAGTGTTGAGGCTGTGGTAATGCTGTAATTGAAATGGAAAGTGCTTTATTGTGCTCTACTTGAATTCTCCCATGCTGCTCTCCTCTCCTTGTTAAAGACATTCACGGGGGAAACCTCTGCATGTTTTTTGTATGTGAGGGAACAAAGTGTCCTCTCCCCTGGAGGCAGAATACAGTGCTACTGAAGCTAAAAAGGCCCAAAGTGGCATATAATGCTAAAATAACAGGGAGTTTTACCTCTACTTATCTCTCATAATCCTGAGCTATTTTTCCTCCAGATGAAATGAAAGATATATCCCATCATCTCCACTGCACACAAATATCATAGCCTGAAAAGCTACACATTAGCAAGTTGGGAGATTCCCTCCCACAAGAGTGGATCAACTCAGGTGAACAATGACTACAAATGTTGGGGTTTCCCTGCCCCCCAGACATCATTTTATGCCTGAAACATATGATACCTGCTAATAACATATGTAGCTGTGGGAGCCACAGTAATTAATAAGGCAAATGAATCTCATGCCTCAGGAAGCAGAGTGCTTTCCAGAGGGCTCAGGAAGGGAGTCCCCTGCCTGAAGCATTACCCTGAGATGTGAGGGGCCTACAACCTGCCTCTTTGCAGCAGCTCTCACTGCACCTCTTGTCTATCAGGCAGCTCAATCCAAAACCCTTGGCAGGAAGCTGTGCCAATAAATTTACTCTTTATTGGCAGAATATTGCGCTCCTCTGAAATATCACATATTTGGCCATTAGGGAAGGCAGAGTCTGATCTTGTATGTCAAATTCTATGTTCCCATGAAAAATGAAGGAGCCACTTTGCTCTACTCCACTCTTCTCCCAGCTAACCAGCCAAGGATGCTGTCAGAAGTAAAACACAGTGCGGGGCTTGCTTTGCCCTGGCAACAGCTGTACCCAAAAGTAGCATTGAGGAGTGACTGGAAAGCAGAAAAGGGATAGGAAATACATGTGTCTACTTGCCAGATGAAACTGCTGAGAATTTTTAATTTCAGGCCTCTCATCAGCCCTGACACAAAAATTGTAGCATCAGTTAAGTTGTAATGAGTTAGTGGCGCATGTGACGTTTACAGATTGTAGATCAGGAGCAGAAGTGCAGGACTCCACAGTAGCCTCACTTTGCATAGATGAAGTGTTTGGACCCAAAGCTTAAGTGCAGGAGTATCAACAAGAAATTGAAATGCTTGGGGAATAATAGGATACAAAGCTTTTCTTCTGTACATTAAACTAGTTTTTACCACTCCCCACTAGGTGACCAGAAGCTCTTAATGTGTGCCTGCCTCATTTTGGGCAGGTATTAGGTGGCCAAGGGCTAGTTGATTTCAATACAGACACCAACCCCAAGCCCCAGCTATTGCAATAATTCATTTTCTCACTGTGGTGATAAATTTAGGACTTATGCTAAAAGACAGAAAAAGCGTGTGTGCAAGAAGAGGAAAGGCTGGGTCAGCACACCTGACTCCAGATTTTGACCACTCTAGGGCCTGATTTTTTCCTTGAGATCAGTCACATCCTTGCCAGCTTCAACACATCAAGAGATGAACCTGCAGGCATTCTAAATGTAGACCAGATCTCCTGGATTATCCCCACACAAACATCACTTAGTGTGCCATGATATTAGCCTCAGGATAGACACAGGGTCCCTGAGCCACCCTTGCTTGCAAGGGGTTTGCACAATGGGAAAGGGGCTCCTGGACTTCCTTCTCTGGTGGCTCTGAATGTACAGGAAGCCGGAGCTCCTACTGCTGGGGGCACCACTGCCAGCTGTAGCAGGAATGCCAACAATAAGTGGCAAGCTGTAGGGCAGCTGGGTTCTGCAGTGCAGGGTGTTTGTGAATCCACAGGCAGTGAGACGAATGCAAGGGGGAGAGGATTAGATTAGCTCATATTCATTAATCTTCAGTATGCTCTGATACTCCATGAATCCTCCCTTTTTGCCCTGCTCCCTCTTCTTCCTCCTCAAATCTCAGCCTCTTCCCTCCTGCCTGGTTTCATCACAACTCCAGATTGCTTGAACAAGCTGCCTGAAAAGCCCATAGATGCCAACAGGAAGCAATGATGTTACAATAAGTGTCACAGGGAAAATGTCAACTGTATCATTATAATGAAGGTCATGTCTCCCTCACAGAGAGCTCAGGGCTCTGCACAATTCATGTGTTGTTATTAGGTAGATGTTGACATGTGTAACTTCTACCTTACAAGATTCACAGCACAGGGACGAGGTGAGAAAAAGCTGGCTCAGATCTACTCCAAGGTTCAGCCTCATAGAAAGTACAGAAAAAAAACAATTAACATGCACTACGCATGTGGAAATTCACCATATACCCCAGTTCCAGCTCCCTGTGACAGACTGGATACACACACAGGACACCAGGGCAAATGCATAGCACGTAAGCAGTCTCAGACAGCACCAAAGCAAAGCACGAAGAAGTACTAAGAGCAAGTCAGGCACAAAAGCAACCAGCCTGCATCCGAAAGTTGATACTAGTAAATGGCACTTGGACACTCCATGTAAAACAGCTCGCTGCCTCCCTAATGTAGGGAATCTCCTCCTTTTAAACCTAGCAATAAAAATGATAAAAAGGGGACTATAAAAAATAAAAGCTTTGAATTAATACTCTAATGAAGTTTTATTATTTTTCTAAAAAAGATTTTGTTCCATGATGAGAAAATATATACTCTCCTTGGCTCTGAGTCTGTGCTAGGAAGTGGTTGTAGGAGTGGCGGAGGATGTTTGTGCATGCATGTGCGCATGAGATGAAAGGAAGGCACTGAATGCAGAAGGCAGAGGCCTTTTAGTTCTCCAGAAAGACAAAATGTTCTTTCCCATCTTCTCTCCACATCCAAACCTGTCAATATTTTGCTCAATAAAGGATGACATATTGGCAAGGATTTTCACATGCACACAGAGGCATGTATGCACATGTACCCTGCTGGAGCTGGTGGAAGTATACTAAAATCTGAGAGATTTGACTAATACAAGGCATCACAAACTGTTTTCAGAGATCCACAAGACTGCCCATCACTCATTTGTCAAGGAAGATTGTTAGGGCATTGCTCACAGATCCCCCGAGACATCAAAACTACTCCTGCACAGACAGAGCAGAGGAAAGGAACGTAGCATGAGAATGATCATCTGAAGAACTGGAGGTGAACAGCTTTTGAGGGGCAAGGGCTAAGGTAGGACTGGTGTATCAGCACACTTATGGGTGGCTGAGCACCATTTTACTCTTCCTCCAGTCCAGAAAGTCAAGGGAGAGGTAAAGCAGTGGGATCAGCAGGTTGCACCTAAATGATAATTGCATTTCCCTGTGATGCTGGGATGTAATTTATCTGCTCCCTCCCATTCCCACAGTGCTATGCTATATCCCCTCCCATCAATTTGTTCCCATATGCACTACTGTGAGGCAGAATTGCTGGTTGGACTGAGCCTGATATTTTTTATGGCAGACTGTGTCCACTTAGTTGCTCAGGGAAATTCTGCCTCAGGACTGAAAGTACAGGGGATGTTGAAGCATCCATTTGCATTTTATTCTGGTAAGAACAGATGGAAAGTTCCATTTTATTCCTCCATCCATAGGGCCATATTCTTATGCCTCTAAGAATAAAACAGTCAATGTGGAATTATCAAGCAATAGGTGAACACAGTGGAGATGCACTGAGGAGAACCTGGGATGATTTGGTTTCAATCCTCCACTCCCTAAAAGTTAAACTGCAGGAAGATGAGAGAAGAAAGGTTATTTGCCTCCTATTCTATTTTTCTGTCCTAGGATGATCCACCTTCCCTGTCTTTACTCAGTGCTCTGGAGAAAAACCAGCTGAAACTCGGAGACAACCCTTGCAAGTCACTCCCAGGCTGCATCTGAAGTGTATCACAAGGACAGGTGCTACAAGTTCTCTGCAGAAAATACTTACAAAGAGATGTTACATCCTAGACCAAAAGGGATTGTACTTTAGAGGGAGACCTTCAGAACAAAGCCTGTTGAAGGAATCTCCACAAATGCTAAGTTTTGTTTCTTATATCAAGTTGTCATTGTCTTCCCCACCATTCCGCCATCCTGTCATATCTCTATAGCCCAAACAGAGAACAAAAAATTATTCTGCCTTGAGATTTCCCAGATTAAAGCCAGTGAACCATATTCTAGAGATAAAGGGAGAGTTGAGGCTTTCCCTCATCATGGGGAAGAAGGTGAAAAAGAGGAAGAAGTGGTTTGAGGGTTAACCATCAACCCTGTGCAGCACAATGGATTTCTGAATACAAGCCAAAGAAGGGATTCACTGGATAAGCGTAGAGAGCCTTCCCTCAGAGAAAATCACCAAGGGACTGGGTCCACCATCATTAGAATGCCCTGTTGGTCCTGCTGTTGCAAGCAAGTTAATCCCAGTGGCCCACAGATTTTCTCACTTGGCTCTTGATCTGCAAAGTAATCTGAAAAGGAGTGCTTCCTGCATTTCTGCCTCCTCTTATTTATTCACTTATTTTAATTTGAAAGAGGATTTAGGATTCTTGGGAGTCGGAGATCGATATCCCTATCTTGAGCCAAGAACAGCTCTGGGCAAGTGCGGTCATGGGATTCTGTGACTGATGGCACACCTCAGAACTGACCTCCCAACAGGGTCTGGCTTCCAGCCAGCCTTGGCCACTGCCCCTGCCATGCCACAGCCACTCCAGCACCTCCCTTGGCTGTTTCCTCTCCCTCCTGCACTCAAATCTTCCTTGAGTAGAGACTGTAAGATACAAGCCAGAAGGTGAAACTATGGGTTTGGGATGATAAAATTAAGATGAGATCCACCAAATTCATTGTTATTTGCAATCATAAACCAAGCTCCACTTTACAAGACAGAGAAATTAAAAAGGAAAATGAGAAAGAGTTCAAGTGCATCAGTTACAGGTTGTTAATAGAACTAAAGTATTTTGTACTATTTATATTTTATGAAGCTCTTGCTGTGTTTTGTTCAACAGCACATCCCAATAAATGATTTACCAACTCGTAAAGGAACCAGGAAACTGATCTCTGCTCCTTCTGTAGAAGGCCAAAGACCCTGATCTCTGTGTTACAACACCATCCCCCCCAAATACACTGATGCACTTTAAAACTGAAAAAAAGATCCAAAACCCTTATCAGTCCTCACTTGGTTTTTAAAACTTTCCTACTGATTTTTTTTCAATTGGTATAAGATAGTTTTTCTGCCAGAAATGAAGTAATTTTTCAAAAAATGATAGAGAACATTTGAGAAGTCCATAAAAGAAATTACAACTTTCTAATGAAAAATAATTTTTTAACATCACACATATTTGATTTTCATATTTCTGACAGAAGAAATAATTATAAAAAGTAATTAGAAGTATTATTTCTTAA